>NC_137231.1:24862279-25096793 GCF_949987685.1 Ammodytes marinus
TGTATCATATGTAAACTCACATCAATATTCAAGGCATAGTGTGACATATGGGGAATTATGTTTGATATACAGTATATGCTTTCTTGCTCAAGAGTTACATAAGAAGATTGAAACTACTCTCGTGCCTGCACAATAAATAAATACTTACAATCATTTTGATCATAAAAACACGACAAATGTATGGTTTAAGGTTAAACCTGTTCTGCTCACAACCTGTGGCTCAACTTTAAGGCCTTCACTTTAGAAACGATGCAGAAGATGCTGAGTAGCCACACAGAGAAACTCACACACAAACACACACACACAAACAAACACACACACACAAACAAACACAAACAAACACACACACACACACACACACACAGACAAACACGCACACACATACTCATTGTCCACTGAACACACGGATTCATAATCTGATAATCTCAATCCACAGGTCTCTACTTGCAGTGTTTGTGTCTTAATCTGCAGCTTTAGTCACTGTCAAGTTCAAGCAAGTTATTTTCCGGTTCACGTCTTTCTACGCTGAGGTCAACAAAGCATCTACACCTTGTGTCATTCTGTCTTTTCTTCTCAAGCTGCTGCTCACTTTTCTCCCATTGCGGAGTTTTTCTTTTTCAACGGCCTGCGCTGGGGGAGGGAATACAGGCTGAATGAATGAGTTTCTTTTAGACCTTCGCTCCTTCCATCCCTCCCTTGTTTCCTCCCTCAAATTGCCACCTCTCTCTCTCTCTCTCTTACTCCCTCACTCCATTTCCCTCTTTGCGAGAATTCCTCCGTACCTGTCTGAACAGGGAGAGTGTGAGTGGCTGTAGGGCAGAGGAAAAGAAAGAAAGGAATAAAGAAAGAAAGACGGAAAGAAGGGAGCCAGGGGGGAAAGTGGAAAAAGAAAGTGACTCAAGGGGAGGAACAAAAGGATCATATTTAAAGAGCACAAACAGGAAAGAGGTGTGTTAGAGACAATTTGAGAAAGGAGACGGAGTTCATCAAGGTCTGGAGGTTCCGATCTGGCTTTCTCCCCCCTCTTGTTCCCTGCCGATGCGGTTTTTTCTAACTTTCTGAGACCCGTGGCTATTTCGGTACCGTCAGTGTTGGAGCGGTTTTGGGATGGATGCCATCATGCTGCAGGAAAAACTGGTGGAACGGCTGCTGTGCCCACGAGTGAGAACAGCCAGGCAGAAGGTAAAAAAGATGGATTTGTTGGGGGCAAATTGGAGGAAAATTAGCAAAAATAGTGAAAAATATTCAATTTGCAGTGAAAAATAAGGGACAATAGCTTCGGGTTACTTGTAAAATGCATACACAAGAAGGTCTGACACCTGTGGACTCAGAGCCAGCATCTTTTGGTGTTATCTCAGCAATCTCCTTGGAGTTGTTTGCTTTTGCGACATCTCTACCTAGTGAAAGAGTTACTGCTGAGAGGATTTTTCCAATTGTTTTTCCAATTACTCAGTGATTTATCGACAGCTTTCCTCACTCTCACTCTTCTGGGTCTCTCTGGCAAGTTTGAACTGTTTTGCAACGCCTGTGTTTTTTTCGTTTTGTGTGTGTGTGTGTGTGTGTGTGTGTGTGCGTGTGTGTGTGTGTGTGTGTGTGTGCGCTAATCCATGTGTTTTTTGTAAAAGCAATCCTCACCCGAGGGGGCTGTCGGAAATGCCTATGACAAGTTATGACAGCGTATTAGGACGCTGGCTGTTTGTTTGGCTCGTGTGTTTTTGCAGTGCGAGAGAGAGAGAAAAAAAGGATCTTTTCAGGGTCTGTTGAATGTAGCTTCTGTCTGTGTGTGTGAATGCTCTCGGCGGGCCCTGGAGTGTGTATTTATATCGCCACATGTCAGCACCCAGTATACTGCGGGGTGAGGACGATGACGTTGTTGCCAGATGCAGCAGAAGAAAACCCTGCAGGACTGAGGGCTCCACTGTCCCACTGGTGTCCTCTGGTTCCCTTTGTGTCTTTCTGTCAGAGTTCTAGTGGAAAAGCCCGAGACGCTGGTTGTTGTTCATAAGAGGAATGCTAATGCAGTCGTAGGATTTCTGTAGCCTATAATAGACACCATCTCTCTCTGTGTTGTGGTTTATTTTACTGCATCGCACGCTGCCACATACTTTTGTGATTTCACATCAGAAACTCTCTGAGTCGTCTGCTTCTACTTTCAGGCAATTTGGCTTTTGATGTCTATTGTCAAGCTGAAACAATGAGTGGATTATTCAATAAGTTGTCTGTTAATAGTCTGACTTTTTGTATGTTTTGTATCTTTCTTCAAAGTAACTTAAGTTAATAAAAGTAGTAAAAGTTTAAAGTAACAAACAGTGCAAAATTGTCAAGAGGTGATCAACCCTTGACAATTTTCTATCTATCTATCTATCTATCTATCTATCTATCTATCTATCTATCTATCTATCTATCTATCTATCTATCTATCTATCTATCTATCTATCTATCTATCTATCTATCTATCTATCTATCTATCTATCTATCTATCTATCTATCTATCTATCTATCTATCTATCTATCTATCTATCTATCTATCTATCTATCTATCTATCTATCTATCTATCTATCTATCTATCTATCTATCTATCTATCTCAGCTTTACAATAATTGTCAGATAAAACAACCATTAGATGCAGCTCTATGTTATTGACACTTGGCTCTTAATACTAACCACTTCCTTCTATCTTCTTCTTTTTCTTTTTTCTGTCGCAGGAGAAACAGTATGTGGGCTTTGCCACTTTGCCCAACCAGGTCCACAGGAAGTCTGTGAAGAAGGGCTTCGACTTTACGCTGATGGTTGCAGGTCAGTCTGTAGTTCAAGATACAAAAATGACAGAACACTTACTTGACTTAGTACTCAGTCGCTAGTTTATTAAGTTCACCCATCCACTGGTAATGCAACCGCCATGCAATCAATCTTAATCTCATTACAGTTTTTCTCAGTCGCTTTGGTGCTTTTCTCACCTCACTATTAACATTTGCACAGCAGTTAGTGCATTTCTCAAAACAATTAGTGCAAACTGCAAAACCTAGTGGATAACCTGCAAAAGTACGTCACTTGCTCAAAATGGATAGTCTATTCCTCAAAAGCAAGTATTCATGTCAATGAAACTGCCAGTGTCATCAAAATGAGAAGTCTTGACACCATCGTTTATGAACAAGATAGTCAAATGGCTTTGTCATGTTTTCATTATGACAGTTTATTCTCTCAGTGTTTTCCAATGCAAAAAAAAGGTCAGAACTCGGTGACACTACCTGAAAATGCTCAAGACAGCACTATACACTACTTGTACAGCCATTTGAAAACTACAGTAAAGTTACACATTGCTATAGTTAGGGGAGTAAGTGAGTACAAGACACTGAATATGTATGTTTCACATTTTTACTGTATATGCTCTTTGCAATTCTACAGCATTGTGCAAAAGAAAAATACACTTCAGTCACTTATTTAGAACAAACATAAAAAAACACCCTTTTGGTAGAGCTGTGCACAAATGTGAACAATATAACAGGACATATTGTAACTGAGCATATATAGGTAAATCATTCTGGCACATCCAGACGTTCCTGTATTTTCATCTAAATCACAACGGATATTATCCCTTGCAATGCAGCGAGAAAAGTATCTATGATAAAGAAAAGGTATAAAATTTGCTTGACAGAATTTGATAACTAGTTCAACAATTTTGTATGTAATGACTCAAGCAATGAAATGAAGACTATTAGTTGTATTGGGAAAGACTATTCAGCATCCATAAGTATAGTTCATTTTGACTGACATGACATAAGCAAATTACAATGTTATAAAACAGCAGAGAAATGTATGAAAGCAACTGATACATGTCCAAAAGCATTTGCAATTTGTTCAGAGGAAGGAGAAATTGCTACTATGATGTGCTCAAATGACTAAATGTTGTGGAGGTTGAACTAATAGTTACGAGAATTTTCATTCTGATATGAGAAAAGCACCAAAGCAACTGAGAAAAACTGTAAGGTTCTAATTATGTTTGAGGGGCTGCAATTCATTTTTAGATCAGCTCATATACAGTACATTGACAGACTGTGTGTGTGTGTGTGTGTGTGTGTGTGTGTGTGTGTGTGTGTGTGTGTGTGTGTGTGTGTGTGTGTGTGTGTGTGTGTGTGTGTGTGTGGCAGGAGAGTCTGGTATGGGTAAATCCACCCTGGTCAACAGCCTGTTCCTCACAGATCTCTACAAAGACAGGAAGTTACTGAATGCTGAGGGTGAGTCTTCATGCTTTTTATTATCTCTCTGAAACTGAACTGCGCTGTCAAAAGAAGCCGCTCTGAGGTTTCTGGTATTTATTTAAACCAGACCACCGTCTGTCCACCCCTTACATGTAACTGAACATTTGTCACACAGCTGCAGAGAAGAAAGTCCAGTTCAGTTTGTAAATGTATAATAGATTAACTGGCAATATCTAGTGCTGTACACAATCCTGCTTTAATGGCAGCTCTATGTAGATTTTATTCATGTTTGATCACAATGTGTTGCTTTTATCTTAGTTGATGTGGGTTTTTCTCAACCCCTCTTCTTTATTTGCATTTTAGGGAGCCTATTGTAACATCTGGACAGGGACTGCAGATTTAAACTAGCCTTCTAAATCTGGCATATTTACAGAAATAGTTATTAGTATGCATTTTCCCTGTCAAATAAAAAATAAAGTTAAAGTAAAGTAAAGCTTTTAAACCACTTCTACTCTGAATACAATTGTGTAATTCAATAGTAAAACCATATCTACCAGTAAAACTTCCAAACAAATGTAGCTAGTAATTTATTAAGTAATGTGTAAACTTTTTGCCCAGAATTGTTAATCAGTGACTTATAACAAATCAGATGTTTCAATCGTTTAAATTATATTTTAAAGATTTGCATCCTCAGTAAGAACCAATGAGTGACACAGCATTGATTTCCATTTTTTTATTTGACTCTGACAAAAATATAGAATCTCAAGAGCCTCATTTGTAATGCAGCTTTAAAATGTGTTCAATAATATCCATATTTCTCGCCACTATTGCCTGATTGATAGAAAGCAAGCAAACTTGACCTGCTGTCTCAGCCATTTCACCTCCTGCTCTCCCTCTGCAGAGCGCATCAACCAAACTGTGGAGATCATCAAACACACTGTAGACATCGAGGAGAAAGGAGTCAAGCTGAAGCTGACCATCGTAGACACACCGGGGTTCGGAGACGCTGTCAATAACAACGAGTGGTGAGCGAAGCTGGAAGAGCCTCCGCTCTGACCTGTGTGCCTAATTCAAACTGTTCACTTCAAAGCTATGGTACCTAACTTTTTCATATAATGAATGTTGGTTACATGCAAGCCATCGCCACATGAGTTGATAAAAAGTGAATTAAGCCTATCAGCTCCGCAATACTCAATTCTGAGTATGGCAGCATTTACAAACATACAAATCCCAAGAAGCACCCCACTTATCACTGTTGTTGATTCCACGGCTAAGGAAAAACCAGGACGTACAGCAGAAGGAATAAAATCTATGTGCGATCACCGAATGCTTACCTCATGTAGATGCTTTGACAGTGTTGCAGAATTCCCTAATGGGGTGCAACAGAAGTTACGCACTATAGCTTTAATTCATGGAACCTGAAACAGCTGCTTATAAAGTTGTGTGTGTGTGTGTGTGTGTGTGTGTGTGTGTGTGTGTGTGTGTGTGTGTGTGTGTGTGTGTGTGTGTGTGTGTGTGTGTGTCAGCTGGAAGCCGATCACAGACTACATAGATCAACAGTTTGAGCAATACTTCAGGGACGAGAGCGGGCTGAACAGAAAGAACATCCAGGACAACCGAGTCCACTGCTGCCTCTACTTCATCCCTCCATTTGGGCACGGGTAATCACAAACACACACACACACACACACACACACACACACACACACACACACACACACAATATTCAAAATATATTCAAATCACACCTTCTACCTGCAAATTTCCTGCCTGGATTCGTCAGTTAAAGCAATTCTAATTTTGGAGGACTTCACTCTCAATTCTCACGCTGGATTTCTTCCCCCAGGCTGCGTCCGGTGGATGTTGAGTTCATGAAAGCTCTGCATGAGAAAGTGAACATAATCCCGCTCATCGCAAAAGCCGACTGCCTCACACCCAACGAGATAAAGAAGCTCAAAGACCGAGTGAGTCCCGAAAACCACAGCTCTGCAGTGAATTCAACATGTTTTACTGTACATTCACTGATAACATTTAATTCTGATTTTTCTTTGTGTTTGCCTTTATTATGCATGTCCAGATACGAGAGGAAATAGACAAGTTTGGCATCAAGGTGTACCAGTTCCCCGAATGTGACTCCGATGAGGATGAAGAGTTTAAACAGCTTGACAAAGAGCTGAAGGTGAGTGCTGTTTAATACTAACCAAGTCACAGTGGAAGTAACTTTACGGTCTCTGGGGTCTGACGTGAAATGAAGCATTGTAATATAATTGTAATAATAATGCTCAGAGGTCTTTTGTCAACACAAAAAAAAATATATAGATATATTAAACGTGTTTCTCTGTGTGCAGGAGTGCACCCCGTTTGCTGTGATCGGCAGTAACACAGTGGTGGAAGCTCGAGGGCAGAGAGTGAGAGGGAGACTTTACCCTTGGGGCATTGTTGAAGGTATATGTTTATATATTATCCATCTATTTAAATTAGACACAGTTTGACATCGTCATAACTCTGAAGTATTAACTCATGTGTCGTATTTCTTTGCCCAGTGGAGAACCAGTCGCACTGTGACTTTGTGAAATTGAGGAACATGCTGATTCGTTCACACATGCACGACCTCAAAGACGTGACCTGCGACGTCCACTACGAAAACTACCGGGCGCAGTGCATACAGGAGATGACCAGGTACGTCAAATATGTTATAACATCGCAGAGGGAGAGAAACAGCTCAGAAAATTGCTGAGGTTTTACAGATTTCAGTACAGTTTTGCCTGCTTCACCTCTCCTCCTTTTCATCTTCTCCTTCTCAGTAAACTGGCTCAGGATAACCGTATGGAGAGCCCCATCCCTATTCTGCCCATCTCCACCCCGGACGTGGAGACCGAGAAACTCATCAAAATGAAAGACGAGGAGGTATGAAGCTGTTTTAACAAACAACGCTTGTTTGGATGAGTTATTTCTCTAAAAGGTTTCAATTATAAGTCGTAAGTCTCCTCTGACATAACAACATGTGATGAAAACTCTTATTGAATGCCTGCAAAATTGGAGGTACATTACTTGAGTATTTCCAGTTCAAATTATACAGAACACATACACAAAATTTACCATTAAGCAAATGCAGGTGTCTGAAATAGCATATTTTCTGCAATACAACAGCCTCTGTTACATCTTAATATGTGTAATTATAGACTAAAATCCAACTTTTGATGAACAATAGCCTGAATGTAATCATGTATGTTTAAAGCCGGTATCTCTGAATTATTTATCATCGCCACCATATTTGTGTAATATGTGTATTTAAATCCACAAGTGACCAAGCGTTGCTCTCTGTGTGCAGCTTAAGCGGATGCAGGAGATGCTGAATAAGATGCAGCAGCAGATGCACGACAAGGAGCAGTGACGTCTCCCGTAACAACGCTGGGCTGCAGCGCCGCCTGCTGTTCCTTTCCCTGAACGACAGGAGACTGTGGCTGTACATTTCTCCTCAGTTTGGTGCTTTGTATAGTTTGTCTGCCTGGAGGGTTGTTTGTAAGAGGAGGGTTGTTTTTCCTTCTCTGAGACTTTCCGTTTGCCCACTTTTGAGCCCCTCGCTGTGGTTTAACAGTCTTAACATAATATAATATAAATGCGTAATTTAAATTACTACTCAGTGTATCTAATTTATAAATGAGATGCTAAACTTTTTGGATATTCTGTCAGGGTATATTAGCACATGTGCTGCAAGATGTTTTGTAAAGAAGTTTAGGTTTGTTGGTGATGTTTAAATTTGAACATGAATATTGTTTTTTTTATTACGTGTTTGTGTGTGTGTGCGTGTGTGGATGACCATGTGTATTTCATGAAATTTCCCTCTTATATCACCAGGCGTCCGTCCATAAAACTCCCATGTGTCCCTTTTGCCTTTATGTTTGTTGAAATCCAACTTTTGCTCTTGTTCATTTGCTCTCCAATTCTCATTAATACCTTCAAAGGACATTTTTTTCACATATGGCAAGTCAAAATATCCTCTCCCGGCATTTTTTTTATGTGTGCTGGCTGAGCTGAAAATGCACTTATTGCCAGTGGCTAACTGTGAACGGAGAGCCTTTACATAATGAGAGGGTAGGTGCAGTAGAGGGAGCATGTGGAAGCATGCCGGGTTAATTCATACACACTGAACGCTGTGGGCCTATTTTTACTGCTTTATAGCCGATGCCCTGTGCTTGTATTAAAGTGTATCTTGACCTGCAGTACGCTTTGTCGCCACTATTGGAGGATAAAAATAGATTTATAACGAGGAGCAATTACTATGTCCGTGCTTCTGTTTGAAAATGTCTCTCCTCTGAAGTGAGTTGCTGCATTCAGCCAGTTAAGATGTGAATTATTTGGGTGTGTGTATGTGTGTGTGTGTGTGTGTGAGTGTGTGTGTGTGTGTGTGTGTGTGTACTCTGCTGATGCTGAGAAACAGTACATATCTTGCCTGAAGGCTGTGAGCTCAGCCCGTGCCCCATTTATACAAAGTGTGATAAATAAACTCTTGTTTCTCGTCAGACTGGCTCTATACTTTCTTTCTCTGTAGATGATGCGGTTTGTACATTGAGGTCCATTGAACCCAGCCTGTCACTTCCGGGATCTCAGAGCTGGAGCTGCTGCAAAAACATTATCTGCTGATTCAGGTTTATCTGCTGCAGACACTCTTTCCTACTGCGCTACACACAAAAAGACTTCTTCCTTCTCAGGGGACAGACAAGCAGAACTAACATCAGTATACATGATAGAAATATCTTTCACTTAGACTCATAAATGTTTTATTAATAATTTTCCGTGGTTGAAAATGGTACTCACATCATTAACTTAAGTCAAAGTAGCGATTACACAGTATAAAAATATTTTTAAGTACATTTCTTTAATTGCAACTAAAGTAAAAAGACAAATATAAAGTAGCACTCATTATGCAGAAGGTCCCTTTTCAGAATAATGTATGGGTTCTAATTATAAATGCATGCATTTGAACATCACTTTCATTTTAAAGTTGGTAAAGGTGGAGTTGTATTTAATTACTTTATAAACTGATGGCAGCTTGTAAATTCCCCCTCAGCATCAAAAGAGTCGTATCTCATAACACATTTTGTCAAACTAATATGAACCTGCAAAGTAACTCAATGTATCAAATCAATGTAGTGGAGTTAAAATAAAATATGTTGAATCTGAACTGTAGTGGAGTAGTTAACCACCAATGATTATAATCCATAATAATAATAATAATACATCGGATTTATATAGCGCTTTTCCAAATGCTCAAAGACACTTTAGAATATTGCACTTGATGTGTGATATTTTGTAAGAGTTGTGTTCTATGCTGCATGTTTCTGACGAACACTCTTTGAAATAAAATGTTTTCAGAGATCATTCATTGCCCAATAATTCAATACAGAAAAGAAGGAATAACTTCTTAAAATAAATCCAATTAAACATTCATACATTTTTAATGTATTATTGGAAACAGCATTCATCATACATGCTGAATTTCTTAGAAATGTTTTGCATTTTAAGCTGACTAAAACATTGCCTTTGCTACACTGAAACACAAACAAACTGTGAGCCTACTTAAACTGTCCCTATTTTATATTTAATGTGTACCAAACCACACCAACAGCTCTTTCGAGAGAACCCCCTGGAAATTTATCAAAAATTAAAGATCCCTTAAATATAGAGTCAATGAGATACTTCCCATGTCCTGTCATACGTCTGTGTGTGTGTGTGTGTGTGTGTGTGTGTGTGTGTGTGTGTGTGTGTGTGTGAGAGTGTTTACAGTGCTTTTTATCAGTGAAGGCCAGCCGGCTGTAACACGCACATTCGGCCTCTAAGATCGACAGTATAGGAAGCCAAGTCGCCTCCTGAAGACACGAAGAAGCACTGAAGGTAAAAGACTTTCCTTACACTTTTCTATTTAGTTTTTCCAGCTGTTTAAACATTGTGTTAAGGGTTTCCTGAACTATGATCCAATTTCTTGCCCTCAAAATATTCCAGCAATTATAAAAGCTCTCAAGTTCATACAAATAAATTTGTCAGAATATTCTGTTTGTAAGACCAAGGAAGCAGCTTGAAAATTATATCTCTCAACTTTTATTTTATTATAAATATATCAAACAATTATTTATTGTTATAAACGTATCAAACCCAAATCCACATCATATATTTTGCTTGGGTCTTTTACCACTGTCTGCCAGTCTAAATTAAATACATTATTTTTATAAAAATCTTCTTGCATCAGCTAAAAAATACATTGTAACAAAAGTTAAAAAGGGTTGTTGTTTAAAAAAACAACAACATATGATGATGGATTATATAGATTATAATGCATTGGTGTTAATCCTACTACCCAACAATGTTTTAGATTATGTTTTTATATCATTTTATCTTGTTATCCTTTTAATGTTTAATCCCATGTTTATATATTATTGTATCCAAGGGACTAAAGGTGGAAAAAAGCAATTTGCTAAAACCTGGTACAATGCATGTCTCCTTGCTCTAAATAAGGTTAATGTTCCTTTTGTACTTCATTCCTGTCCAGTGTAAAAAGGTATTAAAAAGACAGAAAATGTAGCAGGAATAATAATAGGCCTACAGGAACATCAGATATGTAAAACACACATAGAGAGCATTTTACTGCAGAAGGAGTAGCCTACTTTTTCTTTGATACTTTAAGTAGCCTACATTTAGCTAATAATAGTCCTACTTTTATAATAAGTAAGTATAAGTAATACCAGTATGAGTTCTATATTTAAGGAAAGGGTCTGAATACTTTTTAAAACACTGCTATGACTTCTCATCTCTCCTGCAGTGAATGGAAACCATGAACGGGCTCCTGCTCCTGTGCCTTCTCCTCTATGTCGGAGGTCAAAGGTCGTCGGCATGCCAACAGCCCTGCTCCTGTCAGGGCAGCGCTGTGAACTGCAGCAGCCGGTCTCTGACCTCCTCCTCGTTGCCCACCAGTTTCCCTGTTGGGACCACCCACCTCCATCTCCATAGCAACCTGCTCACCAGCCTCCCAAACGGCCTCCTGGACGGTCTGCCATCTCTGCGCTCCGTCACTCTTCATAATAACTCCTGGGTGTGCGACTGTGGCGTCCTCTATCTGCGCGCGTGGCTGCTGCGTCAGCCCACAACGTCAGTGTCACACCATGGTGTCAAATGCAGTTCCCCTCCCGAGTTGAGAGGGCGACTGGTGGTGTATTTGACCGAGGAAGAGGTGCTGGAGTCCTGCCACTACTGGTACTGTGACCTGGCTTTGGCCTCGCAGGTGTGTCTGTTTGTGTTTGTGGTGGTGCAGGCCGCGCTGCTGGTGGCTCTCCTCGTGTTCCTGAAGAGGTTCGAGAGGCTGTCCAAAGAGGCCAGGAGAACGGCGGAGGAGAGCTTCACAGCCGGGGAGGGTCCAGGGGAGAACTCCTACACGTCTTTAAAGGGCGACATCAACTGAAGTGGAGCTGTGATGTCTTAAAAAGAAGAAAATGTGAATCATTTGTAATCTGCAAAAAGATTAAACATATGGCAGAGGTTTCAGATTATATGTCCGAGGTTTTATGCAAAAGCAGGGGATTACATGAAGGTAAAACATAAATAAATGAATATGAGTAGAGAAAAATAACAAATGCAGGTGCTTCCATTAGTGCTGTGGTCAAAACAGTCTAAACCGAGACCAAGTCATGACCAAGACCAGCTTGAATTGAGACGGAGACGAAGGTTCTAAACTGCATGACAAACATAGCCTAGATAAAATGTAAAACATGCAAACCATAGGCACTCCTCAAATGTATCTGAAAAAGCCACATTCCTATGAAAACATCCACAAAAAAACAAAAGATTCCTTCATTCACCTCTTTTATTGCCATATACTGTAAACGTGTATATATATTGAGTGATATCCCTGCAGTTTTGAAATAATATCCAAGTCCTTATGTTCTAAGACCGAGACATGGCTGAGAAAAACACAGTCAATTATTGGACAAGACCTACAAAAAGTGGTTTCAAGAAACACAACAGAAGTTAAAGGCCTACTTCACCGGTTTGAATATGAAGGTGTATTGAATTCTGAGATCCTATGTAGTATAAATGTGCGAAAAAAATTGAAATCGGTTCATCCTAGCCTGAGAAAAGGCCTTCTCGTGACATCTGTGATGTCACGAGAAGGCCTTCTCGTGACATCACAGAAAGAGAAATATAGGGTTAAAAAAAAAAACTTACTTTGTAAATATTACTGTGATGTCTTTTACTGTGACATCACAGTAATATTTACAAGTACGTTTTTTTTAACCCTATATTTCTCTTTCTGTGATGTCACGAGAAGGAGAAATATAGGGTTAAAAAAAACACTCTTTCTGCCTTTTCTCAGGCTAGGATGAACCGATTTTTTTTTTTTTTGCACATTTATACTACATAGGATCTCAGAATTCAATTCACCTTCATATTGAAACCGGTGAAGTAGGCCTTTAACATCTATTTGCTCACTGAAGCAGCTTGTGACAACACCTTTTCTGAGAAACCTTATGCTGGTATTTCCTTTAGTTTATTCCCAATCTGTCTGTCTATAGACAGCCATAGACCCATGTATACCCCCTGTAAATTGACTTACATAAACTACTATCACTAGCACTGCTGTGCTGCAATACTTTTTAGAATAATCACATGAAGAAACACCAGTTTTCTATTTAAAGTTTGATAGTCTTGAACACGGACACTTTCTGCCTGAACCAAAACCAATGTTGTTGAAATATCAAATAGCAATTTTTTTAACATTTTTTTTAAAGGTTTTATATGGTTGAAAAACTGATAAATAAAAATGTACATGTTTGTAAAAAAATTATGAAAGCTTTTCTGAAACATTTATGAAATGCTTTATTTGTGAATGAGACCAATAAAAAAACATAATAGATGAATGAATGAGAAATTATTGTGACTGAAATACGTCAACTCAACTGTGGATAAGGGGTTTCTAAACATTTGTGTGATATTTTGCAATTTCGGATTTTTCTAATCATATAACAATTATTTCAGATGTAAAAAATTGCCATTTTTTCATATATTAATCAAATGGATATTCAGTGAAGAGATAAAACACATACATAATACATATATTTGTGCCATGTTTATGTAGGTCACACATAACATTTAAACAAATGTTATTAAAATGTTCATCCATTGCATTGCAATGTTGTGTTTCTTTTTTATTTACAATATTTTTTTGTGATATACATTATTGCACAATGGCTGAAATAAAAACTAAATCAAATATAAAAACTCCATACTTTGTTTTAGGTTGAAAGATATTGGATGATATAAAGATATTTCACTTTCAAATTGCTCATTTATTTGAAACGACATAGAAATTGGGGATTCTTTTTCTTGTATTTCTGTGTATCTTTGTGGCGGAACCTTTCTGTGGGAACAAAGTTTCAGCGTCGGACAGTTTTACCGTACGGACTCTATTTACACGTGAGGTTCATGTAGGACTGTGAACTAACATCAAATGACATAGTTTGAGCTGTTATATTCAAAGGTATGTATTTTGTAATTTTTCAAAGATTGAGACGCTTTTATTTTTAAATTAAAAAGATAAAGTTTCATGTTAGGCTCTTGTTTCCACGCTTTACGCTCCTTTTTTCCCCGCAGCGTGTAACGTTATTTAGTTATCAGGTATTTCTTTTGTATTTAAGATACTTTTGGAATTTCCAGAGCTGAGTTTAAAATGGGAAAACTGAGAAAGAGACACAACTGGAAAAGCAGAGAGCAGCCGAGCGACAAGCAACAACCTGCAGAAGAAAATAAATCTGACGTTGTTTTGGATCTGAAAGGTAAAAAGAAAAAACACTCAAAGATGAAATCTGTCAACTGGTCAAATAATTTGCTCTGTACATAGATTGTATATAAAAGGATTGTATATAAAAGGCATTGACACTCGGATGTGTTGCCTGTTTGGCGTTTTTTTCATCAGATGGAGACAGGCTGAAAGGTGTAGACGTGAGCAACGCTTTGGTCCTCCCAGGCAACAAAGCCAAGAAGAAGAAAGACTCGGTGACTCCTGTCTCCAAGAAAAGACCCCTCACCAAGAAACAGAGGAAGGAACTGGAGAAGGTCCTGGAGAGAAAGAAGAAGAAATCTCAGGTTAGTGTGATTCTGCCGTTGGTTCAGACACAGTTAGAACCACCATTATGGCCAGACTAGGACATTTAAGGGACACATTAAGATGTTTCATTAGGACATTTTAAGCTTATATTACAGACCGGGAGAGAGGGGGATAAACAGAAACAGTCATATTGTAAAAACTATTGTTTTTAGTATTAGCTCTTAGAGTCCGATATTTTTTTCAATTCCTTCTTAGTTATTTACAACAACTCACCCTGCATAGGATCATCAAGTATACTGGAGATTGTTAAACATTTAGTAACTCTGAATTTGACATAAAGGACCCGATCTCTGTCCCTCTGTGTGTCCCGTCCAGAGAGAAGACATTCTGACCAAACTGGCCGAGGTGCAGCTTCCAGAGTCTGAACTGAAGCTGCTCTACACCACATCCAAACTGGGAACCGGAGACAAACTCTACCAGAACAAACAGTAAGTGGTATATGAAGAGTGCAACATATCGGCTAAGACTAACCAACATAAACTCATCACTGGAGTCAGTTGTGTCAATGTTTTTGTGTTTCTTTCAGGTCGTCTGATGAGATCAAAGATGGAGACTCTGGGCTAAAGATCAGCAGCCTCAGTGGAGCCAACAGAAAAAGAAAATGGAAGTTAGACGAAGAAGAAGAGGATGAAAAGGCCAAAGAAAGCAGTGATCTGGACACATCCTCTGATGATGATGATGGTGATGATGAAGAAGTAGAAGTGATTGAGCCCACAGAGATGAGTGAATCTAAGGAAACCAGCTCCCCTGGTCTGGAGACAGAGGACAAACAGGAAGTCAAGGAAGAACAACAAATAACCAAAGAAGATCAACAGAGCGACAGCAAGATTTCAGATCAAGAGAAAGTCCAGAAGAAGAAACCCTCACAGCCGGCCGTCTTCATTCCTGTCCACAGAAAAGCGGATATACAGGTGTGTGCATTTTCACCTTTATTGGGTAGTGGGAAAGAGAAGGGGAATGACATGCTACAAAGGTCACCACCGGCTGTGTTTTCTGTGAGCTGGATGTAAGTGTGTTTTTAAAATCTTTTGTCTGCAGGAGGCTCGTTTGAAGCTGCCCGTGCTCGCAGAAGAGCAGGTCATCATGGAGGCGGTGAGAGAAAACTCATGTATCGTCATCTGTGGAGAGACTGGAAGCGGAAAGACGACTCAAGTACCTCAGTTCCTGTATGAAGCCGGCTATGCCAGGTAGGTTATTCATTCCCTTTTATTATGGTGTTGTCCTTAGATGTTACACCTGGGAAGATGGCTTATTATGAAAATAGAAGGCATGGAAAGATATGAACATTTCTTGCCACGATTTTCCTGGCTGAAATCATTTCGATTCATAAAACTATCCCGATTATCGTCCAAATATTGTTAAAACTCTTAAAATGGGATCACTTTACCTTCCATTTTGTCAATATGAGACATCATGTGGTCTTTCTTGTTTATTGTGTTTTTTCCCTTCAGTGGAAGTGGAATAATAGGAATCACAGAGCCGAGAAGAGTAGCAGCCGTCAGCATGTCTCACAGAGTGGCCAAAGAGATGAACCTGTCCACACGGTAAAAACTATTCAATCATTGTTGATATAAAACATAATAACCAAAGAACAGCTCTTAAAAAAAGACATCTTTATGAAAAGAATAGGATTAAAATAAATTCTGACAATATTTAGTAACTTTTATGGATAATATTTGTGTTTAGTGTGGTGTCGTACCAGATTCGATATGAAGGAAATGTGACCAGCGACACAAAGATCAAGTTCATGACAGACGGTGTTCTGCTGAAGGAGATTCAGAAGGTATTGTCTTTGCCTTCCATTCAGGCACTGTCATTGCCTTTTATTAGATCTTATTTTGTTGATTTTGTGGGTTTTGTTATTTTTGCTTATTCATAAATCATTTGAACCATGACATAATGATTAGTGACAAAACAAATCCTGCTCACATAATGTTAAGATACCATATTTATATTTCACAGTATTCCTGTCAAAGATTAAAGATGGTGTGAGACAGGAAGTTGACTTGATAGTCTAATATGAGTAAAGGGATTGAAAGCGTTTTCATTTTACATCAATAATTTACTTTGTTGTGATACATGGTACATTTTATTTGTATGATCCTTAAATGACCTTCATGTATTCATGAATATATTTTTTTTCTCTGTTTTGTAGGATTTCCTGCTCCAGAGATACAGTGTGATAATCATAGACGAGGCCCATGAAAGGAGCGTGTACACAGACATTCTCATCGGACTGCTGTCACGTATCGTACCACTCAGGAACAAGGTAAAGAAAATTATTATTTTTAGATTCTGATTCAAAGACATGCATGACATCATGTGGCACTGTGTTTCATTTGAGCCCCTTCTCTGTTTCATCAAATTCCTACCATCCTTAACGTCTGTCCACAGAAAGGTTTGCCCATGAAGCTGCTGGTCATGTCGGCTACTCTGCGAGTTGAGGACTTCACTGACAACACCAAGCTGTTTCGAAAGCCTCCGCCTGTCATCAAGGTGGACGCTCGCCAGTTCCCTGTCTCGATACATTTCAACAAACGCACCCCGATGGAGGATTACACCGGAGAAGTTTTCCAGAAAACCTGCAAGATCCACCGGATGCTGCCCCCAGGTGCACCACACACACACAGCTTTTTCTGCCAAACTAAATAACCTTAAGGAGTGAAATAAGACGTCATGCTCATTTAATGTTAGTTAATGTTTATAACTGTATTTTTTTCTAAATCTAAATGGAACATTTATACGTAGTGAGTATGCAGTCAGTGGCATGAGAGACTACAGTAACTACACACACTCACTACCACCTTGACGCCTCTTCACCTCAGGTGGGATCCTGGTGTTCCTGACCGGTCAGGCTGAGGTTCACAGTCTGTGCAGACAACTGAGAAAAGCTTTCCCCTTCAGGAGGGGGAACACAACAGCTGGTGAGTGTAACACAAACCTCTTTTCCCCATCACACTATGACTCTCTGTGCTAGTACATTGACATGTTTTTCGTGTTCAGGTGAAGACGAGGAAGCGGACACCTCAGAGGCAATGAAGAAGTTTAAAAAGTCCAAAAAGAAGATGCCTGTTGTGAGTCTACATTAAGTCAAATCTCCCTAAAATCCTCTGTCATGTCATAAGGTCCTTTTTTGTATGTGTTTGTGTTCTAGTCTTGCCAGATAATTCTTGTTTAAGCATTTTAAAGAGAGTTGTCTTGGTCTGTAGTCTCTGCCCCGGATCGACCTGGATAACTACTCTGCCCTGCCGGTGGACGAAGGGGACGAGGACAGAGAGGCGGGGATCGGAAACCAGGAGGACCTAGGCTCTGACGTGGACATGGGAGACGATACCGCTGTGTCAGGCAAGATGCTCTGAATGAATACATCTTGACATCCAGCTGGATGTATTTCACATGAACGTCCTCATTAATCCGGCTCTGTGTTTTGTTTGGTCTCTTTAGGGCACAAGGCCGACCCCTCGATTCCCCTCTATGTTCTCCCTCTGTACTCTCTGCTGGCTCCAGAACAGCAGGCTAAGGTGAGATTAATGTCCTACATTGTTGATCCATGTGCAGAAGTAGGGTTTGTTTTGCAACATGTACAGGTTAAAGGGTTAAAGATTTGGAATTACATGTTTACATTAGCTATTGTGTAAATCAGATGTATTAACAAGACATTATATGAAAACAAGATCAAAGGAGAAACAATCAGTTGTAGTCAAAGTAGCAGAAAAGTATATTTTCTCTACAGATTAGGACTTGACATACTTTTAGCTGTTTGAGCTTTTTACTCCAATAGCTGAGGAGTCTATATGACACAGTTCAATGCAGTAAATACATTTTACTATGATTTCATGTGTGTGTCTCTCTCTTTTGTGTGCAGGTGTTCAAGCCTCCTCCGCCCGGCACCCGTCTTTGTGTTGTGGCTACCAACGTAGCCGAGACGTCTCTGACCATCCCCGGCATCAAGTACGTGGTGGACTGCGGCCGAGTGAAGAAACGTTTCTACGACCGAGTGACGGGAGTGTCGTCCTTCAGGGTGTCATGGACGTCACAGGCTTCGGCCAATCAGAGGGCAGGTAGAGCGGGACGAACAGAGCCGGGACACTGCTACAGGTAGGGACTGTGAAAAGTGCCTGACGACTTTATTACATAGTTTCTTTCTTTGCTTGAGGAGGATATTCACATATGTCTGTCTCCGTTTTCAACAGGCTGTACTCATCTGCAGTGTTTGGAGATTTTGCTTTGTTCTCGGAGGCGGAGATGACTCGCAGGCCCGTGGAAGACCTGGTTTTACAGATGAAGGACCTCAACATAGATAAGGTCAGTAAAAAAAATAATGACTCAAACTTACCTGCAGGCTTCTAAATGTGAAATGCTCCTTCAAACAAAAACTTCATATCTTCTGTGCAGGTGGTCAATTTTCCCTTTCCCACGGCTCCGTCTGCCGAGGCTCTTGTTGCAGCGGAGCAGTTATTGGTGTCATTAGGAGCTCTAACAGAGCCGCCACGTACTGGAAGGTAAATTACTTTCAACTCTAACACTTAACTCTGGTTCTTACAGGGATCCCTTAAAAAATAATGTCATGTCAAGTAACGTAGGGTTATTTTACTATGAGATCATTTTCAGTAAAGCAATAGCAGAAACCTCTACAAAATGTTATGTGGATGTTTAAGAGTGTAACAAAGCACTTCATGTTTAATAAATGTAGGTAATTATCAGTCATTTCATCCACAGTGGTTGCATATCATATTTTAATTTTAAGGGTGAAGGAGATGGAGAGTGCGAGGCTAAGCTGTCCCATCACCCCCCTGGGCAGAGCAATGGCTTCGTTCCCAGTGTCGCCGCGTTATGCCAAAATGTTAGCTCTGGGTAAGCAGCAGGATTGCCTTCCCTACGTCATTGCTGTTGTAGCGGCCATGACGGTCCGGGAGCTCTTTGAAGACCTTGACAGGTGAGGAAAGATGTTTGCTCTGATCATCAGCATTCTTCATTCATAGATAAGCAGCTTAAAACATGTTCAAACAGAAGCTTCAGAAGGACCATAGGTTAACTGACACAAATATGAGCTAAACTAAAACTAAAATCGCTCAAAAAAAGCTTCTTGATCCTCATGTAGTGTATTTCAACCTGTTGTTACATTTTCTTGTCACCTCAGACCTGCAGGAAGCGAGGATGAGGACTCTCTGCTCACCCAGCGTCGAGCTCGGATGATCCAGATGAGGAGGCTGTGGGCTGGGCATGGAGCGTCACTCAAGCTGGGCGACCTCATGGTCATGCTGGGTAAGTTTGCTTTTAGTTCAGGTGACTGCAGACTGAATGGTATCGTACTATGGATTGTAGCAGAGTACGTTATCTCATATTGTAACCTTTTAAAGGTCCCAGGACATGGCTTTCCTCAAGGTTTCAGCATATGATGCCCCAAAACTCAATAATCACATTTATTTTGGTCAGCACTTTTACATTCAACCCTGACAGCAAGATACATTAGAATCTTTTTTTTTTATCACTTTACAGGAAGATTTTTCGTGAGATATAAAAATGCCAAAAGTACTAAATAAGTAGTTTTTATTTTACAGGATGACAGTATTATGTTAGGTGCTTTAATGTTGTTATACTATATTTTTGTACTTGTGACTACAGGTGCTGTTGGTGCATGTGAATTTGCTGGTTGCACTACTAAGTTTTGCGAGGAGAACGGCTTGAGGTATAAAGCCATGTTGGAAATCAGAAGGCTCAGAGGACAACTGACCAACGCAGGTATATACACACACACACACACACACACACACACACACACACACACACACACACACACACACACACAACATTTGCTGCAGAAACAAAACATTCATTTGTGTTCTCTCTTCTCAGTGAACGCAGTTTGTCCAGAGGTGGACGTGTTTGTGGATTCCAGGATGTCTCCACCGACGGAGCACCAGGTGTTTTGCCTGCGTCAGATTGTTCTGGCCGGACTGGGAGACCATCTTGCGAGGCGAGTGCAGGCAGAGGAACTACTGGACCCGAAATGGAGGAACGGATACAAGGCAAGCTGCTTGGGGCTGTAATTGTGATTTAGGAGAGTCTCTCGTCATTTTCCTTCACCTCTTAAACTTTAATCTGTTTTTGTTTCTAGACACCTCTCATGGACGAGCCGGTGTTCATCCATCCCGCATCTGCGCTGTTCAAAACACTGCCGGAGTTTGTCGTTTACCAAGAAATCATGGAGACCACCAAGATGTACATGAGAGGTAGATGAGCTCTGTGAACATGCAAGATGTTGTATCTGGTGTGTGATTGTCACAGCATCCTCATTGGGTTGGTTTAAGTGAGCAATAGAATGTGTAAAAACTGCTCGCTAATTGCTTTCATAGTTTTCCAGATGTGCAGTGCAAAGTTAGGATTGAATGGGATTTGGTGACAGACATGGTGTGGCTGGTATTCATTATTGCTTCTCCTTTCAAGTCCTCAATCAAATTTGACTGGAAAAACAGTTCACCCAATTGTATGTCATTATTAGATCAATGATCGGAACTTCTCAAAGTTTTCAAGTTATTACTGTTCACCATAATAATATTTCAAACTAGATTTCCAGACTTTACATCTTACAATTTACATTTTCAGATGATTTTGTTTCCGCTGTCCTTCTCAGATAAACGTCTATAAATCTACCTAAAATGAAAAAAACTGCCCCTTTAAAACTTCAGTATTGCTTAAGAGTGATTACGTACATTTTTACAGTATTTCAATATTCTGCTAATACTCGTACATACATGAATTACATGGACTTACATTTCAAACAGACACTGCTTAAAAGCTCAATCCTTCAAGACCACAAAGTTTGTCTTTCGGATTATTGTTGCTGCTGTTATTGAAACTGGATGTGCAGGCTGATGGTTTCACCTGGTAACATGTCTTCTCTGTCTGTGTCAGGTGTGTCTGCAGTGGAAGCAGAGTGGGTCCCAGAGCTTCTGCCTCAGTATTGTCATTTCGGCTCTCCTCTGGAGACGCCCTCACCGTGGTTCTGCTCCTCCTCCGGCACCATCAGATGCCACCGCTCCAGCACCTTCTGCAAGTCTTCTATAACAGCAGCACTTTGACTGTGTTCCAACTGAAAGGTGTCTCTGCTTACATTTGTCTCATTGCTGTGTCTCTCTCATGCAGTCCGCATAGCTTGGCAGCTGCCAGCGGTGGAGATGGAATATCCAGACGGCCTGGAGCGTTTCAAAATGTTTTCCAAGTTTTTCCTTGAGGGACAGGTACGGCCGCAAAACTTCAGTGTTCCCTTTTCTCTTCAGTCTTCATTCAAACCAAGAACATCACTTGTTAATGCATTATGCACTTTGCAATAATGACCATCATTTATCAAATCAATCCAAAATAATGATAACAATTCAACAAGTGTTTTTCTGATTTAACTTAACATATTGACATGTTGTTCCATCTGCATTGTCCAAAATACACACTAAATATGAGTATAATTAGTTAAAGAAAAAAAAAATTGAAACCCGGCACAGACTCTACAAAATATTTAAATGTGATGCCTGCACTCCACCAAACCTGACATGAAAACTTTCTGTGTTTTTTGCTTTCTCTTGTTTGAAGGTTTGTCCTAAACTCAAGAAGTATGTTCCCCACCTTCTCTCAAACCCCTCCATCATGCTGAAAACATGGGCAAAGTAGGCACACACACACACACACACACACACACACACACTATTGTTCTATTTTTTTTTTCAATCAACGAATTGACCTGTTTCCAAGGTGTGTATTTCTCTCTCTAACATTTGTGTCTTTGCCGGTTTAGGCTGCAGCCCCGGACAGAGGCGTTGCTGGGAGCGCTGGTGTCAAAGAGGGTCGACTGCAGAGACGCCCTCCTCTCTGTCTGGAAAACTGAAGATAAATGTGAGGATTTTATGGGCTATTCATGACTTGCCTGTGTGTCTGATTTGGTTAGCCTTCACATTGTTTAATGTTGCTGTTTCATGTGCTTTTCTCCTGTAGTTCTGCTGTCTGCATACTGTCAGTGGATACCTGAATCCATTCATCAAGAAGTTGCTAAAAGTTGGCCTCCGATATGTCTGCTGTCATCCGAAATAGAAGGCAGACAATGATCTACCGCCTATGTTGACCTACAGATCCGTGGAGCTCCCTTCTTTAACATCAGAGGGCTTCTACAGAAATCCCATTTTTAAAAGAATGCATTTCTCAAAATCAAACCACAACACTGCCTTCTCTTAGTTTTGTATTTTATATACTGTAATTATGACTTGTACATTTTTTTAATACAAAACATATTTCAACTTTAGCTCCATAATGGCTTTTGATTTGTGATCAGTTTGCTGCTGTCAGTTATGTATGTCAGATTTGGTCTTCATAAGACTTATTAAAACTGTGTGGCTCTGAATAAGGCTTGTTTGTGATTTATTCACAATGAATCTAAAAAATGGTAAGGGCCACTGATTGTACACATCAATGTGAGTTTACTAGTAATGAGGAGTTTGAGTATTAGTATTATGTGAATGATTGCTATGCAGGCAGTGTCTAATGAGAAGATGATATTGGTTGAAATTGAATAATTATTTTTTAAAAGTCAACATTAGAACCAAATAAAAAGATTTTGATTTAAAAAAAAAATGTCAACATTACGACTACAAAGAAGCTGTTCTGGAGCTCTTGATTGTTTCTCATGATTTTCTTCATCAGATGGAATTTGATACATTTCTTTTTTTCTGAGCTCCTCTCTGTGTATTAATTCCAAGGTAAATTTCTGACTATTTTGACTGTGTAAAAAATGTTGAGTCCTATCTCAAATAAACATCTGTTCATCTTAGTTACAATTTAAATAGAATTTGAAATTGTTTTGATTATGAAATTATTTTAAATTGTATAAAGTTCCCTGAACTTCAGCCTTGATTAAATATATTTTGGGGTATCTTATAATTTTTTTTTATCACACTGTAACCAAACTACTCAACAAAAAGAACAGTATAATTCACAATACATATATATTTTTTGCCAGTATGCATTTCCATTTCATTAATAATGATCATAAAAAGATATTTCAAAGTCCTAAATTTAACTTTGTGAAACCTTGATAAACCCCGTTTATTGTTGGAAGCCAAATGAGAAGTCGTTTTCGTCTCAAAATGCACCTTTGCAGGAAAATTTGATCAAAAACTAGAAATTATTATTTTTTCAAAGCACTGCTGTGATTGGTTAACGTCTGTCGTGTCGTCATTTCCTACTGTCAGCTTGTACACTTCCTGAAGAAGCGAACAACAACAGTGGACATTCACGGCTTATACTTGCGATATAGCAAGTAATAAAACAGAAGCAGACACTTTTATTTGAGTCGTTCGACGACTAAACACCTGAGCTGTCGACATGGTGAGCACAACTCTGATTTTGTCCAACGTTGACGATTCATTTTTATCGAAATAAATCGTAGGCAACTCGGAGCAGTTTAGCTCGCGAGCTGTAGCAAGATGCGCTGTCATGATGGGGATAATGTCCTGTGTAAACATGAATATACCATAACCATGCGTGTTTTATTGATAGGATTTTCCTCCACAGTTTTCCTTCCACGTATTCGACCATCCGATGTCCCGGGGCTTTCAGAACCGCTTCTCCACCCAGTACCGATGCTACTCTGTGTCCATGCTGGCGGGTCCCAACGACCGATCCGACGTGGATAAAGGAGGCAAAAGTGAGTTTATGATCAAAATAATCTTTGGTTAAATCTCCTAAATCATAGTGATTTTGTACTAGCAAGTTTTTACTGTTTCAATTCGGTCAACGGTCTGCAAAGTAAAGGTGCAGATTGGTTCCAAAGTCACTAGAAACATGATCTAAATTAACAGTGAATCATCGCTGCTTTAAAGTGTTGTCTGCGGTTGGAATGTAAGTTTATAATGCTGCGTCTTCTCTTTCAGTTTGTCTCCGTGTCAGATAAATTAATAGATAGATACTTTTTTTAAATCCCCGAAGATGCTGCCACAGAAAAATAAATAAATAAATAAAAAAATACAGTCATGCATGACGTTTTTTATAGCAGTTTCTCTGCAATTGACCCAGAATAATAGTGGTTTGGGCGCTTGTGGCTACCGTTATATTTGTCTGACGACTTTTTTTAAATGTTGCATCAAAGACACAGTTTTTGTTAGGACCAATCAGGTAAACTCACATTTGCTAAATTAGCTAATACTTTTTTGAAGACCTGGGAACCAGTTAAGCATGGAAATAATAAAAACATGGACACTGAATGCTTCTGTGAATGGCATCCTCTACTCCAGCATCATGCTACGGATTCTCTTTCACCTCCCACAGAGTCAAACTTTTCCTCATCATGTTAGACATACAAGTAAATGGTCAGTTTCAGCTGTCTAATTACAGTGATCTTTATATCATTTTCTATCTTATTGGATGTAGTTTACTTGTAAACAAGTGTACCTCCTTCCTTATATCTCACTTGTTTTTAACTGTCAGGGGAGGTGATGCCCCATGATATTATTTGTTTGTAATGTCTCAACTAATTCCCTTTTTTTCTTTTTTTCTCTCAGTAATAATGCCTCCTTCAGCCCTTGACCAGCTCAGTAAGTGGAAGTCAAATCAAGCACCTCTTCAGTGTAAATGTCCTGAATGAATCCTCAGTGATCTTTACTGATTTAATCTCTTTTGCCCTGTTCAGGCCGGCTTAACATCACTTATCCAATGCTCTTCAAGCTGACCAACAAGAACTCTGACAGAATGACACACTGCGGCGTTCTGGAGTTTGTGGCGGACGAGGGAATCTGCTACCTGCCACACTGGGTGAGAAACAGTTAAAAACAAATTTAAAGTCTGTTTCACAGCACCAGTGGGTGAGTACTACAAAACTCTTAGTTTGTGTTTGTGTTTTTTTTAATATTTTGTGCAAAAAAACACATATGTAAAAGGAAAAAAAATAGTTATTAAAAAAAGAAGTTTATAGCAATGTAGAAAGATTTCAGGCGACTAAGATTACATGACATACTGCCTGCTCGTTAAATGCTTTTAAAGCCACTTTGAAAGTTTCAGTCAAGGCAATGCCGATAATTTGCTAAAAATAAATGTTTTTGCTGAGTGCAGATGATGCAGAATCTCCTGCTGGAGGAAGGTGGTCTGGTCCAAGTGGAAAGTGTTAACCTCATGGTGGCCACTTACTCAAAGTTCCAGCCACAGAGCCCTGACTTCCTGGACATCACAAACCCCAAAGCCGTGTAAGTAATATCACCTTTGATTTCCAGTTTTCAAATGATGTGATTAAGTGACGTGATCAACTAAGTCGTGGCTTGATTACAGGCTGGAGAACGCACTGAGAAACTTTGCCTGCCTGACAACTGGGGATGTTGTAGCCATCAACTACAATGAAAAGGTAATTCAGATTATTCCAATTAGCATTGGACTACACGTGAAAATGTTTTTGGATTTATTTCTTGACTGAATACCAGTGGTAATAAAAATAATTTGTGTATTTATTTCAGATCTATGAGCTGCGAGTCATGGAGACCAAGCCAGATAAAGCAGTGTCCATCATCGAGTGTGATATGAATGTAAGACCCAAATGTGTTATTGCAGACAACTGAATCATCCTGTCGCGACCTCCTCTTTTAATGTGTCGTGACTCTGTTTCTCAGGTGGATTTCGATGCTCCTTTGGGCTACAAAGAGCCTGAACGAAGGCCTCAGCGCCAGGAAGAACCAACAGTAAGAACCATCACCCTTAAGGTACCCTGTGTTTTGTGCTCTGAACACTTTAATCAATTCTTATTTCTTCACAGGAGGAAGAAGGAGAACCCCCCAGTTACGCTGACATGGACACAGGATTCAGAGTGAGTAAATATGGCTGCAGGCTTAGAGACAAATACTGATGATGGGGATGATTGGAGCTAAAGTGACTTCTGAACTGTTTCATTTCCCTCAGGCTTTCACTGGCAATGGCAATCGTTTGGATGGTAAGCTTAAAGGGATCGAGCCCAGCCCCGCCCCTCTTGACCCAAACGACATAAGAAGGTGAGAAAAATATAGTATTTTTGTATTTCTTTCAGCATATAAAGCTCTATGCCACCAGCTCCCCCACACCATGTATTGTTGGCCATTTGGCTATCTTAGACAATATGTCTCAGATAGGACTAAATCTTCAATAGGCTGAATTTGGTTTTGTATCATATTCTCGTTTTTTGTTGCTGTTGCTAAGGACTGGTGTAAAAAAACATTGTTAAGATATGATGCCCTGAGGGACCATGACGTTACAGTGTTAAGTCCTGATCTTAACCTCTAATATTTCCTCACACAGAGGCATTCCCAACTACGAATTCAAAATTGGCAAGATCACCTTCATCAGAAACTCGAGGCCTCAGCCCAGGAGATTTTTGGATGACGTAAGTAATATGAAGGATTTTATCATAAGTTTTTAAATATTTTACCAGGCTGTGTTTGAGTACAGTCCTCACACTTTTTTCCAGGTAGATCAATTTAATCGTGGGATTCATGCTTTTTCTCAGAAATGTCCAATTATATATTATACTTCTATATATCTCTTTCAATCCTCTCAGGATGACGCTTTGAACAGATTCACCGCCTTCTCTGGAGAAGGACAGTCACTACGCAAGAAGGGCAGAAACCCTTGAAGGATTTCAAGCGAAGAGACTAATAATGTTCACAGATTCACAATATCTGTGGTCACCTTCAACAACAAAGTAAAAGAAAATGGCCTTCAGATGCATTAAAGTTTGTTGTGTCTCTGTCCATTTTGCAATAGGAGTTTTGCTGTTGAGTTGGGATTACATATAATTAAAACTCTGAAGGTAGTTTCTTCCTCAACAGGCATACACAATTCCATATCCACACAACCAACACAAAGAATAACTGGTGGAGAATTTGTATTACCTTTGACAAAGACCCTTTTCCATATTTTTTTCCATTTTGACAGTACATTATAAATATACTCTTATCCAGAGTCTGAATAATGGCTCAATACTTTTTTGTTTTTAATTATAGAGAATGTAATGCAATGTTTGATTTCTTTTTCTTTTTGAGTTATAGAAATAATTTGCAACTGTTTCTCCTTTTGGTTTATTTATAGACGAATAAAGGTGTTTTGAAAATAATTAATTGTAACTCATTATTATGTTTTAAATGACTGAAGCATGTATATGAAATGGGTGTTTCTGTATGTATGACTTTTTTCTTGACTCCAGCCGGACCTATTTAGGAGTGAGTGGATTGTTAGTGGTTTGTTGTAAAGTACTAATTAGACAAAGTGTAATGGCATGGCTAGTTATGAATATTTATTACATAATCAGTGCTTTATAAAAAAAAATATATATATATTTTTCCAAAACATCCAAAATCTTGATTTAAACTAAATACAGAGTAGGATTGTTTAAACTAGATACAATTAATAAGAATCATAAATGCCTTTTTGATCTCCGGGAAAAAAAATGTCCTTACAGTAGCGTACATTTTGAAATAGAAAATAAGAATGTAAAATTCAAAAAGTATGTTTCTTATAATATAATATATATATCCTAACAAATTGAAATATAAGAATAAGAAGTATATATATATTTTTTCTATTATAAATACACAATGTGGGCACTAAAAAGTAGAAATAAGAATGTATGAAATATAAAATATTTCAAATTTGCATCAACATGTACAGCATGTTTGTGTGTGCTCACCTTCAGTGAAACACATTCAGAATCATTGGCTATTATCATATTCCCCTTTAGTAAAATTACAAATATTAAGTAAGTGTGACTACTTTATAAAAGTCCCGAATATGTAAAAGCCATAAGAGAGATATTTACATGTATTTGTCCAAAACCTGTTTGATTTAGTTGGGATTAAATAAAGTGTGCTCACCTTCAGTTATGCACGATTATAATTTAGTTTAATTTTGATGTTTGCGGTTCAAAATAATTTTTAGCCTTCAATTAGTGTTTTCAAAGTAAGAAGTGCTTTAAACATTTCTGGTTGCGCTTTTATTGTGTAATCAAATCAACCCGGAAGTACTTGCTCCAAATGGACCGTTCAGAGGAAAGATCATGGAGGGTTATTATCATTTTTATTTAACATTAAATTGTTAATTAAGTTGTTTGCAACATGTCCGGGTAGCATTAAATGTGCTTTGTTGTCGACAGTCGCGACAAATAATGAAAATAGTCACATATGAACCGAATGTCTAGTTAGCGAGGTGGTTAGCTACCGATGCTAAACGGCTGAAGTAACCTTAGCGAGAGATAATCAATGTCAACAAGATGATTCAACACAGATATTTAACGATCCGATTCTGATTTGTGTTCTGAAATGTAGCCAGCTCGCATTGCTTGAATGTTAAATCAATACATGTTGAAATACATTGTAATTGTCGCGCTAGATTAAACTGAGGTTAAAGCAAAAAAGAAATACATGTGCAAAAGTTAAGCAGCAGCATTACTTACACACAATGTTTAAAATAGTATTATATTATCTACTTAGACGATTCTTTCATTCTAATATATCTGTAAGTCTAAAATGTTCAGACATTATGAATAAATCATGAAGAATAGACAAAATGAATGCTATACTGAAATGATAACAGCTCATTGATATTAAATGATCTTTATTGGTGTATTGCCTTTTTTCATTCCAGGAGTTTTTGTTACAGTGGCCTTTTCCCAAATGATATGTAAAATGCCATTTCTTTACCAATTAGGCTATAGTTTTAATGAATAAAATCTCTTTTATTTGATCATCGATTCAATAAACAAGACAAACACTCTTAGATGCGTTTGGAAGCAAAAACCAAAGCCAGCTATAGAAGTTTAGTAGTGATCCCCAGGTTGATGTTTTATACACTCTTACATTCCTATCATACTGTGGCATTTGGAGCATGTTGGGTTCAACCTGTGACACAACAGTAGGTGGTCAATATCTTTGGGCAGGTTGACTTTGTGATGATTCCTGACTTTGTCTGTTTGTACAGTCGCCTCGACCCTGTGATGACTATTGGAGCGAATTCAAACATTGCAAAAGCTTTAAGAATCGTTTTCACCACTTTTACACCTACGGCACCTCCCCAGCTTGCCAGCAGTGGAAAGAGGACTTCTACAACTGCAGTGAGTGGGAGAAAAACAGAGGAGCCGAGGCCAAGGTACATCTGCAGGATGTCTCATTGTTTATAGACAGTTGTGACGCTATCCAGGGAGTCTGAATGTTGAAAAAGATTAAAGGAATAAATAAAGTCCGCCATTTTATACGTAGTCTATCTGTATTACAGGAAGCTTTGCGGACGAGTGAGAAGAACAGAGTGGCAGAGCAAAGAAAGTTCACCCCGGTGTGGCAACTGAGACAAGAGCCTCCCAAAGACTGGCACATGCCCTTGAACCAGGAAAAGCCTCAGGACACTTGAACTTTTTACCTGCTGTTGTTTAAAGCCACATGCTGGAGAGACTGGCCATGGAGATGAGCTCCATCGCACGTTGTATTCAGTGAATTGCTGTATGAAAACAGATGTAAAACCAGTGATGGCAGCACCCAGTGGTCAATGATGAGGATGACGGCATCCTTTCAACCAGTAAATTCCAATATGATCTCTGCAAACATTTATGTTTTCAGACAATCATGAGTAATTCTCCTAAGCTTGTGTGTAGACTGAAACCCTAAGGCTGACTATACTCAGTTTATAATTTAATTGCCTTGTTTTTCTCTACTTTGTCTGAGGAAAGCGTAATATTGGGTGCATTTATGCTGTCAATATTCGATACTAGTGAAGGATCTGTTGTGCATTATTTTGCTACTTAAGTAAACATTGATGCCCCACACACTCTGTACACATTATGTTGGCAAACAGGAGTTAGCCTGTCAACATTTCTCAATAACACCATATGAATTATTCTCTTCAACATAGGTAAATGTGCTATTTTCGATGCTCTAGAGACCAATTAATATATTATTGATGCAATGACAGAATGCATACATTACAAAGATCTTGCCTATTGTAATAACGTGTTCAGGCTTGAAAAAATAAACATATGGATCAATTTAAAAAAAAGCACATTTTTATTTTCCTTTTTTTTCTCATTATGTTCTATACTGAGATTGTGAATGTGAAAAAATCAATACATTATTTCCATGAATGTTGCATTGAATCAGAAATGAAATTAAACAACTGAGATGACTGTACAAATCAAGAAAGAAAAACAAAGTCTGCATCTTGGCTTTTTGCCTTGTGGACAAACAAAGACACACAGGAGCCGTTCCCTGTCCATCACTGTGTGTAAACTTTAGTGATGTCATGGTATTTTCCTTCAGGCGCTTCATACTTGGTCTTTGGCGGTGTGTAGACGGGACCTTGTTTAGTGAAAGGAAACAGAATGGGGTCTGGCTTCAGGGCCGCCTGGTACAGCGCCTCAGATTCTAACTTCAGCTCCTCCAGTGCCTCTCGCTGCGCTTCTAGAGCGAGTTCAACAGCCTCCACTTCAGCCATGTGCTGCGCCTGTAGGAGCAAACACAGATGAGCGCATCATATATAGCCCACTAAGTGCACATGATGGAGCGCAGAAATGTTTTGCTGTAAAAGCTTAAGTGATGGTGGTGAGAAAGGTTAAGTGGTGACCTGTTTGTACCGACACCACTCCTTCAGCAGCAGGGCTCGACCTTCACTTTCTTCAAACAGCAGCCTCGGAGCAGAGCGTTCCCTTTGTGAGAGAAGAATAAACAGTTATTTGTAGCACTTAAAGTCCAGCAAGCACCATGACAGCATGTGAACAGAACAAAAGGTACAGTAAGTCAAAGAAAGATGAATGATACATTTAAGAATGACAGTAATCATTTCAATTTCAAAAGCCCTCAACAAACTGATTCTTATATGGATTAAAACTAAACTCACGAGTGTTAAGAACTCTGGTGAAATGAAATTTAAAGGAGAACTTTTTAACTGGTTGTGTAACACAATGTTGCTTCATATCCAGTGGGCAAAAAAAACATTCATGAAATAATTCCACTGCTGTACCTTGATTCATCCAAGCATTTGGTAGGAGTGATGAGGTCCTCTATGGGGATGAGCTCAGGTGCAACCTTCTCCATTTTCTTCAGCTTCTTCTTCAGCCTCTCTCTGAGCATCTGCTCCCTCCTTGGGTCTACTTTCTTCTTCTTCTTGGGCTCCGCTCTACACAAAGTAAAGCTCTACATTAGCACATGCCATCACAAGATAGATTTCTAATTAGATCTTGGAAATAAATGAATATATTTCGATAGTGTTAATTGAAACAAAGTTCCTATGATTTTCATTGATCTAAAAAATAAATAAAAAATATATCCATTACATTTTACAGTTGAATGTCAATTACATGTTTTCTAAATGGACTCGGGACTAAATTGTGATTCAAGCAAAGTTGTACACACGTTTATCCTTCTATCATCTAGCTCCTTTTAAGGGATTTCTTTTGGTGCTGAAATAGTGACTCTGAATTAGATTATACACAGAACTTTAAGTAACAAACAAACATGTTGACCAGCTTTTTCAGGACATTTATTATGTAATTAATGAATAATTGTAAATTCCATATATTGAGGTTTGGACTTTTGGTCAACAAAAAAGGGAGAATCACGACATGACCTTGGATTGTGCAAATTTGATACTGAATTTTTTTTTAGCACTAATTGAAAAACAAACAAAACAACAATAAAACCAACTTTCAAGTTTGACCAATTCTTAAAATCCCAATTACAAGCCCTATCTATGCTATTTGTATAGTGGTTGAGTAGAGCATATTTACAAACTATTTTGCAATAAATTGCATTTCCAAAAAAGGAGTTCCAGGGGTTTATAATCCAACATTGATCATGAATCATACCTCAGTGGGGCAGAAGTCTTCAGTGTCATCACTGGTGCAAAACACCAAGGACTCTGTGCAGCATGGTGATGTTGTCCCAATAGGAAGCTGCTAAACAAACAAACAAACAAACAAATCAAACAGGACAAAGGTCTTGACAACCTGCCACCTGCTGGACCCAACAGCACTGTTGCTCAACCACAGACCTGATAATGTAGGATACAGCAGCATTTCTCTACTGAATAACCTTAGCTGTGTTAGCTCCAAGCGGCTAAAGCCTTGCTACCTTGTTAGTAAAACATACGCTCACCTTGACTGGGGGCTGTGTCGTGATAACACCCTGCAGAGACCACGCGAGAGAGCCACAGACATGTTTCCGCTTTGTGTTTGTTCACCTTAAAGTCATACTTCAGGTACAAATAATAGAAAATGTTCACATGTAGTTACAAATCATGACCCCTTTGCTTTGCCTGTGCGACTGAAGTGACGGAAGTGACGGAAATGACGTCGTTGAACGGTCTCGCTCATATTTTAGGGTCTGCACTTTCGAGACTTTTGTTGACGCAAACTCAAATAAAAGGTGTTAAATATCGAAAACTTTGTAAATACAACCCGTAATTAAAATTATTCGAGTCATTCATTATTTTTCTAAATATTTAAATTCATGTTCAAGTTTTAGATTTAGTCTTTGTGTAACACTTTTGTGTCGAATCTTACCGGACGAGTGAAAAGTTATCGACTGCTTTATTTGGGGTAAAGGTCGTGCTGTGCATGGTTTATATTCTTCCTCCGACTGATTCACCAGAGCCACAGGAACATTTCGGTCACAAAGCTTGATCCTGACACCAGTGGTTAAGTTGAATCTGCATCATGGCACTTCTCAGAGGTAAATACACACACATTTTCACCTTAGCAGACATGCATGAATGTGGACTGAAGTTGTGCTACTTTGACATACTGTTAATGCTAAGTATTTTACTATTTGTGTAGCTATGTAGCATTATCAGTGAACTAACCTTACTGTTAATCACTGTAAAGTCGAATTTACATAGAATGAGCTTTAAATGGTATTCCGATTACAACGTTGGTGCTAATTAGGCGAAAGGTGACATGATGGTGTCAAGATCAAAATCAGCTGCTGCACCCTCCTTTCGATCCATTTAAGTGCTTATATTTAATAATAATCTAACTTATTCTTTACTTAAGTACACATGTTATTTAGATACTCACGTTCAAATAAGATATCATGACAAATAAATAAGATGTGTTCATCCAAAGTCAAATACAGTGACTTATGTAAATGCGTTTTTCAAAATACACAATATTGGTCAAATTGCACACAGCCCTCCAGCACAAGTCAGGTGTTTCATTAAGGTTAATCATAACCTCAGTGAAAACTCAGTGCAGACACATCAACACAGTATTTCAAGATGAATACTTTTCCTGTTAACAGAGTGACAGTTGTGCCTTGTTTATTATGAAGTCATTTTTGCATTGCTCGAACCTTTTGAGAAAATGTGTGCATGCTGTTCAAAAATGTTCTTCATCAAGTCAATTGAACAGGGTAATGCCAATAATGTTTAATTTAAAGGACATGGTTTATGTACCCTATTTGACGTTGTGATCTTGCTCCATGTCGCTGTACTAAAATGCACTGTTTCTCTGTAGGTGTATTTGTTGTGTCTGCCAAGCGCACTCCCTTTGGTACCTATGGTGGCGCGCTCAAGGATCACAGTGCAACTGATTTGGCTGAGCATGCAGCCAAAGCTGCCCTCGCTGCAGGGGGTGTGGCACCAGAACTTGTAAACAGTGTCATCGTGGGAAATGTCATGCAGGTAAAAAATCAAATCCAACAGATCAACAGCCACATTGAACAGATCAAAGCTACCATCACATTAGAAATGCCTTTGTTAACTGACCAGTTGTTTGTGCTGACCAGTGTATTAGGCTATTTCCTCACCTTTTCATCTCTCTTTATCCTCTTTCAGAGCTCAGCTGATGCAGCCTACATTGCTCGTCACGTGGGTCTGAGGTGTGGTGTTCCCATCCCAGTGCCTGCTCTCACTGTGAACAGACTGTGTGGGTCTGGTTTCCAGTCCATCATCAATGGTGCACATGTAAGGCTTCCTTCAGCAGCAACAACACATTCTGGGAGAAATACAAATGGAAAATAATCTATTATTATTTTATCATTCCACCTTTATTTAACCAGGTGATCACTATTAGGTCTTATTTTATGATACCTTTAACACTATGATAATTTAGTTAATTTGAACTTACATTATGTGTTTTAGCATTGAGGTACACTCTGTCTCACCTCACCTGTGACCTTGTGTGTTTTGTAGGAGATTTGCCTCAAGGAGTCGGAGGTGGTTCTGTGCGGAGGCTCAGAGAGTATGAGCCAAGCCCCGTACGCTGTTCGCAACGTACGATTCGGTACAAAGTTTGGATTCGATCTCAAGGTTGATTTTCTCTACTTCTCAAATCCCTAAACACAAATATACACAAGCTTGGTATTAAACTCCTTAAGCTCTGACACTAAGATAAAAACCTCTCCATGTCTAACTCTGACAGCTAGAGGACACCCTGTGGGCGGGTTTGACTGACCTGCACGTCAAAATCCCAATGGGCATCACCGCAGAAAACCTGGCAGAGAAATACCAGATCTCACGAGAAGACTGTGACATTTTTGCTCACCAGACGCAACAAAGGTGGAAGGCAGGTAAGGTATTTTTTTTTAGCTTTTCAAGATTTCCACTGTCTGCTCACTTTACACTAAGTGCTTTTTGTGAATATAGATCTAAATCTTAACTTTGTTTCCCTGTACAGCTCATGAAGGCGGACACTACACAGCAGAAATCGCTCCCATCGATGTGAAAGCCAGGAAAGGCAAGGTGTCCATGGCTCAAGATGAGCACCCTCGTCCACAGACGACACTGGAGCAAATGGCCAAACTGGCTCCTGTCTTCAAGAAGGGAGGCACGGTCACTGCTGCCAATGCTTCTGTGAGATTTACGCCTCAAGTGTTGGATCTTAACTGATCTGTTTATGTTTAAATCATTGTAGTGAATGTCGAGCAAAGTAACTGTTCTGTTTCTGTAATCTGAAAAAGTAAAAACATCCCTTTTAGTTATGAGTTATGACAGTTTGAGTGGAAATATATTTTAATGGAAAAAAAGTGCAACTATTGTCACTTCTTTTACTAAACCTAGCACTGATTTTTCTTTTTATCCCTAGGGTGTATCCGATGGTGCTGCAGCCGTGGTGATTGCAAGTGAAGAGGCGCTGAAGGAACACAAGCTCACTCCACTGGCCAGAATTGTGGCCTATCATGTGTCAGGCTGTGACCCGAGCATTATGGGAATTGGTGAGTGACACCACTGTTATGGAGATGTAATTTTACCCCATTTTGAATTATAAGGAATTAATGACTAAATAATCTGAATTGGTATTTGGCAGGTTTTTCTCAAAGTACAAATGTTTTTCTTTTCCTTGAACCCTCTCAGGTCCCGTTCCAGCAATCACAGAAGCCCTTAAAAAAGCCGGTCTTACTCTCGGCGACATGGATCTTGTGGAGGTTTGTAACCCATACAAAAAACATCTGTGTTTTTCTGCCTGGGATTGTGTCATACGTGTTGGAAGAAGTACTCAGATCATTAACCCAAGTAAAAGTATAGATACAGTTATACTATCCAAATGGCCACAAGACAGAACTGAGGGGATCATGAGATGTTTGAGTTCAGATACACTCAAAATTTATTTATTTTTTGGACTTTTCTTTAGTCTTAGCTCTTTTTGAAATACTGTATAATTTGGTCTCAATTATGGAGTTAAAACTATGTAAAAAGTTAAAAGGGGAAATGTCTCTGGTGAAATAGCTCATAGACGTCCAAGACGTGATTAGGGGACCTAACAGGAAACTGCTTTTTTTTAAGGGATCACAAACTAAAATAAGGTTGCAAACAACTTTTTAAAGTTTTAACAAGGTTATTTATTGGTGTGAATGCTGAAACCATTCCATATTTATTCCATATTTATTCCATATTCCATATTTATATTCCTACGCGTTCCATATCTTCAACATACTTCAACCTTCAAACCTGATTCAAATATCGACATGTTCAGCTCTTCAAGGACTTTATTGCTCCCCTTCAACATTTAAAAAAAAAATCATAATTTCATACTTCTTCAACGTATTATGCAAATTTAAAATCCTATCTCCTCCTTCATACTTTATCCGACAAACTTCATTGTCACATATAACTGTTCAGAACAGTTCAGACATTAATATTATACGAATGGAATTTTCAGGAATTCCATAACTTCAAAGAAAATCAACCATTTATGAAATTAATATTTCTTGCAAAATTATGAATGCTCGTACTCGTTCATACTTCATAGTAGAAACTCGATTCAAAGTGTTCCATGTTCGTCTTGCACGGGAGCACGCTTCCATAATTCACTATTTTTTCATAAAATGCATAACTTCAGAGATAATTAAAGGTTTATTACACCAAAAATCCTCATCCAGAATGAATGAGGAAATCGGCAGAACGCGGAGCGTTTTGCACTGATTTCAAGCACTTCCAGCTCACTGATAATTCATCCTACAAAGTTCATTTCTTCGACCAAATATTCAGCTATCTTTCGTCTTTCATTGTTAAAATTCAACCTTTTAAAAAAAGAAGCATAGTTTTCCAATTAATCAGCCATGTTTGACGCATGTAACATCAATTTGAGTGATTTCTAGAGTGTGCACATCAACTGCCAGAGTGGAGAAGAGGGAATAAAAAAGAACACCAGACATTTTTAAGATTGCGTCAACTCACAAAAATCTAAATCCTCGTGGATGATTTTGGTCTCTAACTGTAGATATTATTGTTGCGGTCGCAGAAATGTTTCTTTGGAGCCAAATGGACATACATATTGGGAGCTGTGAGCTTCTAAGCTTCTTAAAATAGACTCTGCTTTCAACGAGGAGATTCAAAGTGTACACCATTTGCTTCTTGCTCTGAATTCCAAAGTTTTCAAATTACAAACACAAATTTGACACTGAATATTAATTGGAATCTTCTGGTTCTCACGGTATGATAATTTTTTCTGTCAGACAAACGGTTTGCGAGATAAAAGCAGCAGTTTGGGCTTATGCGTTCATTTGAAATCGCCTGTGTGAGATCCTCTTTGGGAGAGAACTGATTGTACGCGTGTACGGTACCAGCTGTTTACAATTGACACTGATTAGTTGTCAGTCACTATGGAGACCTCTGCACCTGTCTGTGACATCATAGGATAATGTAGGTCACAGAATGGGAGAAGAGTCCAATCTCTTATGATACATCCAGAATACAAGTGAAATGTGCTGAACACAGGGTTGGGGGTTCGAATCCCCGTTCCAACACAAAATGTTAGACTTCACTGGATTTTCTTAAAAATTTGCACAGATGTTGAGTATGACTCAGAGATGACATCACAAGAGTTTAGAGGTCAAAGGTCAAATTTCAAGGTCACTGTGACATTGCCTTTTGTGACTGCATTATCTCATGAACGCTTCCACGGTTTTTCTTCAAATTTTGCACAAATGTTGATTCTGACTCAAAGATGAACTGATTACATTTTGGAGGTCATAGTTCAAGGTCATAATTCATTCCTCAATTCAGCTAGAAAGTCCATTCAAACTTCCAAATATTCCACATTTTTCAAACATTCTATTATTCAACCATTCTGTTGATTCAGATATATTCATCCTTCGTTCTTCATCAACATTCAGCAGTGAAGCGTCAGCTTCTTCAGCATCAGCTTCAGCCGCGTCAGCATTCACACCGCAATTTCTTCAAGGAATTGCATTTCTAGTTTCATATGTTTCTTTATTTTTTTTAAATCCTCAATCTTAATATTCCATCTACAGTTACTAGTAGCTGCATACGTCAGATAATAGGGAGGAGTAAAAAGTCATAATAACCTCTGAAATATAGTGTAGTTTAATTATAAAAGTATGGAAATACTTGGGTAAAGTACCTCAAGATTGTACTTACAATACTTGATTAAAAGCTCTTACTTTTTTGTGTGTGTTGTGTGTGTGTGTGTGTGTGTGTGTGTGTGTGTGTGTGTGTGTTTTTTTGTATGTCGTGTCTGTTTGTGTGAAGGGTGGGGGTTGTGTGTGTATTGTACGTGTCTACTTGTTCTGTCTTTTTTGTCTGTATGGGGGAAAAAAATTATAAAACCATTAAAATATAAGTTAAAAAAAAAAAAAGCTCTTACTTAGTTTCAAAAACTGCATTTTATTTATTTATTCAGATAGTTAACTCTGTCGACTCTGTCGTGTCATTTCCCTTAATCAGGTGAATGAGGCTTTTGCCGCTCAGTACCTATCTGTCGCTAAGGCTCTCGGTCTGGATCCAGGGAAAACCAACGTCAACGGTGGAGCCATCGCCATCGGACATCCTCTTGGGGCTTCTGGAGCACGTATCACTGGCCACCTAGTGCATGAGCTCAGGTAGATTTGCCGTTTAGTAATTGTACGTACAGTAAAGGGGAGATGTGTGCACTTTAAGAATATTTGAATAATGAGTTTTGTTTTCGGCAGGCGCCGAGGAGGCAAGTACGCTGTGGGCTCTGCCTGCATCGGTGGTGGTCAGGGCATCGCCATCATCTTGGAGAGGTGCTGATCGAAGAATCTGCCAATATCGGAAGATTGCCTGTAGAAGATTGTCATGCTCCGCCGTCCACTCACATACAATTAAATACAGATGACACAAGCTTGAAGAGATAAAAGAATAAATTAAAAAACACTGTAGAATACGTTCAACTGCAAATGTTCTCTTAACATGAACTGCTTCTCAGTTTTATCCTGGCCCAGGAAGCAATACTCAACAATAAGTTATTGCCGCAAACTTCTTTCAGTTGATTGAATAAAAAATGTACAATACATATTTCAGTCAGTTTGCCTTGCTCTGTGAAGATACAGAGCAAACTAATTTTCCTGTGCTCATTGTACCATAGTGCCAGAGACAGTTTATGTATGTGCCTGAAATACAAAGCTAGGTCCTTGGTCACGGAAGCATGTGTGTAGCATATTATTAACAAATAATGAACAGTTTGTGCGGGGCTATAGCCTTAAAAATGTTCTATCACTCCATTGCAAGAGAATGTATCCTGTGACTTTTGAGCTGTGTTTGGCTTCAGCGAAAACTTTTGTATTTCTGTGTCAAATCCACTCAATAAAAATGCAATTTTCGAACAAGTAAAGTTATTTTATTTATTTATTTTATTTGTCAGACAACCATTACTAATTCGTATTTTAGTTTTAGTATGTTTTTCTAAGCAAACACATTTTTCTTTAATATTTGACCTTGATAATGTTTTTAAAAAATTATTAGATAATGAGAAATGATTACTTAATTTGGGGTAATTGATATTTAGACCTTCATATAATAAATGTTTGTAAAGCTTACTCGTGAAAATATGATTTTTTATGATTTTGTTTGTGTTTGACAGTGTAAAGCAGGGGAATAACTGCTTTGTCGAAGGAATAGAATGAAAACAAATCTCAAGTTTGCTGTACAACATTTTCTAGATTTTACTTTGCAGATTAACAGTTTATAATCATCTCTTTCTTATTTGTACATTAATTTAAAGGTGGCAAAAGTATGAGACATTGTTACTGATCTTCATGGATTGAATATGATATTTTTCTTAAAAATAAAGCTTTAACACAGTCATTTATTGTTTTATTTTATATATAGATGTATGGGTACTTTATTCATCCGAGGAAGAAAATTGTATTGTTGAAAGTAGCAGCTAATAATCAATTATCAAATGTTAATCAAAATTGAGAAAAGATACATAGGCCTACTTTTTTGTATGTGCGGATTAAAACGATAATATATATATAGTAATACATTTTAAAAAAGCAACTCAAATGTAATACGACTCGTTAAAACCATGTCTTGTTGGTTTTAATCACAATTTACTAGGAGAAAAAAGGATAAATATATTTAGGACTACAAGGACCATCGCATCCTTGAAACTCGACGCGATTACGTCACCGTTGAGCGTCCTTATATACGTCACATGCCCGGATGTCTTTCTTTTTTTCATAGCAAAGGTAAGAAACCCTTGCCTTCGTGTGACTGTGGGGATATAATCTATGTTCATCTGTGTTACAGAATAAAAATAACTGTCTGCAAACAACAGGAGACGAATCCTTGTATATAGACGATACGTTACATGTTGATATTGCCATGAATTATCCGTAATGTGTCCGTAATAATGAATATTTAGTTGCATCCGCAGAGCTAGGCCGCCGGCTAACCTCCGTGCTGCCTTTAACATTAGCCAGCTGGCTAATTGAAACGTGTAGCTCTACATAAAATGTATGTGCTGTTTAGCCATACCATTTCGCTGTCGATATTGTAACCGTTTTAAGACATTTAATTGTCATTCTGAGAAGACGAGGGTGTGTGCAGCCAGTTAGGTGACTGTTTTGGGCTATGTTGCTAATTGTTAGCTCACATTTCTTGTCATGCCTCCTGTATTGGGTCTGTTGGGTTAGCACTAAATCGGGCCGATCAAATGTTTATTTGTTTTTATTCTCTTTACGAATGTACGGTGTCTTTCAGATAAGTACACTTATGCTGTAGTGTATGAGGCAGTGCAACTCTTGTGTCCGAAATCAGAACCAGTCATATGGCCTACAATTCAGTCCAACAAAACATGGAATAATGTTTATGATTATAAATGTATAACATCAAGGCTAATGATCATGTGGCCATAATGACGTTGCACACAACATTGTTTGGGGTTGCCACAGATCCTTTTAAAAGCATGAGACGGGATTTTTTTTTTTTGATGCCTTAAAAAATTATTGGTAACAGCATGGCATGATCCAATATGGTCATGTTGACTTCAGACCTCTGCAAGGCATTAACAGCTTTTTAACGTATTATAAACAACCTGGATAGTCTTTTAACTGTTTAACAAGTCATGTTTAATAGCGTTGTCTTTTGGTTATTGTAAAATTGGGCTTTAATTTCATTGACGTTTAAAGTAATTCTTTCTAATCTCGTAATTTATGCTGCGGTTGGTTTACTAAATGTCTTTGCCTTTGCTCTGTGTCAGATGGCAGAGGGAGACAAGAAGAAGAAGAAGCACGGGAGCCGTAACCCGGTTCTGGTCCGGGGCATCGGCCGCTACTCCCGCTCTGCCATGTACGCCCGCAGGGCAATGTACAAGAGGAAGAACAAGATCACTGAGACCAAGGTGAGGGTAGATCTGTGACAATGCTATGTAATTATTAGGCATTTAAAAAACACCATCTGAACATTACATTTGTCTTGAGTTTGTTGTGCTTAATAAACAACCCCTCTGTTTTCAGGTTGAGAAGAAACTTAAGGCGAGGCCCACAGCAACAGTGGTTAAGTCTGTCGGAGGAGACAAGAATGGAGGCACTCGTGTTGTCAAGCAGCGCAAGATGGTTAGTGTGAATTCAATATTTTTCACTTGATTAATGACAGTTGTCGCTTCAAATGTCATTGCACTGACAATGAAAATGGAAATTATAAATGGGTTGCACAGTAAGATTTAAAAACGTGTTTGATGGGAAATGACTCCACCATACATACACTATACTGATTTCTTTAAAAACATTATCACAAATGACATGCAGAATTTACAGTGGGTCAATTCTAATCTCATTACAACTTGTGATATTAGCTGATGCAGTGCTGTTAAACTCTGACTAAGTTTGTCATTGCTGTCTACCGAGGGAGTGAACTTGTTTGCTTTTGTTCATTGCGTCCACTGGATTTTTGCAGCAAACCCTAGAAATAAGAAACTTAATTTGTTTTTGTGTTCCCATCATAGCCCCGTTACTACCCCACAGAGGATGTTCCCCGTAAACTTAAGAGCCACGGAAAGAAACCCTTCAGCCAGCACAAGAGGAATCTGCGTGCCACCATTACCCCAGGAACTGTCCTCATTCTGCTCACTGGTCGCCACCGTGGAAAGGTGAGAACCATTTCTAGCACAGGTCATGAATACAAGTATTGATTAGCAGAAACTATTGACGCACATGTAACGTGATGCTTCTAGTGCATTGGAAAACATTTGAACATTACGGCCCCCTGCAACTTAACAAATGATTGGAATCTGATTTTGAAGACAATCTGTGATAAACTAAAGGATACCTCATCTAAATGTGAAAACTTAGGTTGTGGGTGATTGTCTAGGCTAAAGGGGAGATGCCACCTGTAGTAGTCTTCATCTTAGTCTATTAATGTCCATCCTGTTGCGGGACATCAAATCCACTACACTAACATTTGCGGTCTCTTTACGGATTGTAGTTATGGTAGACTTGAAATCATTCTTAAATTGGCAACATAATACTTGTTGTTCAGTTGTTGTCAATAACAATCAGTTTTTTAATGAGGAATATAACAGGGATTTAGAAGATATTGCCATGCAAAAGAAATATGGTGCATTCATATTGTGCATGGAAATGACAAGCTTGCTGGGCACCTTACCATTATAGCACACCCTATGTACTACAGACATTGTCTCTTCCTCCCACACTCAAACATGGTCATGTTATGGAGGCATGCAAGTGTGCCCACACACTTTGAGCTGTGGGTTACCCATGTATTGCTTCAGCGATGAAACTGACAATAGAGCCCCATCGATAAAACAAGTATAGAGTAGCATTATTTTATCAGAGTAGATTCAGCTGTTGAATTCATACCCATATGGCAACCATTTGACCTGTGTTTACATATATGTAGTGTTTAATGGCATAATTGTTAACAGTGTGAAACGAATAGCTTTTTACTGATACTTGTATTTTGTTTTTAGCGTGTGGTGTTCCTGAAGCAGCTCTCAAGTGGTCTCCTGCTTGTCACTGGTGAGGATGGCTCAACATTTTTATCCAGAATTGAAATTAGCACTGTAGACGAGATGTACATCCCTTTTATTAAGCGCCTTTCTCTAACCATTTTCTCTTGTTTGTGTACTTGTAGGCCCTCTTGCTTTGAACAGAGTCCCTCTGCGCAGGGCTCACCAGAAGTTTGTCATCGCCACCAACACCAAAATCGACATCACTGAAATGAAAGTCCCCAAAACCCTGAACGATGCCTACTTCAAGAAGAAGAAGCTGAGGAGGCCCCGTCACCAGGAGGGAGAGATCTTTGATACAGAAAAAGAAGTAAAATAACTTTGATAATGTTACCAAATATAATACTGAACTTATTTGATATTGTGAACGGGACTTCTGCTCCTAGATTTATTCTTCCCCACTCACTGGTTTTCTTCTCCCTGTCCACATCTGCAGAAATACCAGGTGACAGAGCAGAGGAAGGAGGACCAGAAAGCTGTGGACGCTCAGCTCCTGCCACTCATCAAGAAAGTACCTCAGATGAAGGGGTACCTGCGCTCGTCATTCTGCCTGTCCAACGGTGTATTCCCACACAAGCTGGTTTTCTAAATGTGTTGTAATAAAGAGTACCATCTATCTGTCGTCCTCTATTGTCTTGTTTGTGCTTAATTGGTTTTATTGCCAGGTACACTTACGAGCAATTTGTGTTCAGACGGTTTGCAAAACGGATGACAATAACGAATTGATCCTGAGTGAAGTTATGAAAAGATTCAAAGAAAATGCAATTCACATAAATGTAGAGAGACCCGGTTAGGCATCTGAAATATAAATTTAGAATGTAAAATATATAATACAAAAATATGTGCATTGTTAGTTGAGCTATATAATTGAATAAGATAAGGGGTGTATATATGGGGTTGACTGTTAAAAGACATAAATTCCGTCCCATAGACGAAGCCCTGGGCCTTGAAGAAGCTTTTGTGGCTGACGGTTTTGGTCCTGATGGACTTCTGCTACAGGCGAGTGACTCACAAACACTGTCCATGGTGAGAAGGTTCAGCCACAATCTTTCTTAGATGCTTCAGGTTCCTGTGTAGCAACATTTCCTAGCCAGAATAGCACAATTTCCAGCATTTTATTTGCTGGCAGTCTTCACTCATCTTGCATTGGTGGGCTGACTTACCATCAAGGTTTTCTTTATAGACATCTTGTAGATGCAATTATTGCTGCCAATTTGACAAATGGTTCAAAACAAACTAAGAAGTTTGGTAAAGGCTTGATTACTAAATAGTGTTTTCAAGGTTTGAAACCTGTAAAATGCTGGATTCTTTGCATTGATCAGACTGATTAAGTGACCGTCAATATATCTAGTTTACACAAAATACCTTAATGCTGGCTTGGCATTATTAAATTATGAACATTTAACTAAATTGGGCTCATGTAGAACACTCATTTTGTCATTGTGGAATTTATCTTTCAACAAATATTTTGATAATTTATCTTAATAGCTTTCACATTGCTTCCCCATTTACTCAAAATCAGCTGCAGAAATTAGTACCACACAGGACACCTTTTTACATTGGATTCTTTTTAGTTTATTATCTTTTTACGGAAAATCTTTTTTCTTCAATAGCGTTCATTGGGTGATAGTCTATATACATTACTTGAATCTAATTACATTTTACAGACAGGGCCATATGAAATATTAGGCATGTTTTCTTTTCCATACATATTTAAAGCTTCAGGGTTTTTGAAAAAGTTAAAATTTCTGAAAGGTGCTTGAACTTTACTCTTAAGCTGTATGAACCCTGTGAAAAGATCACGAGCTGCCTTCACAATGAGGCAACTTCATTGAGCTTGTTGACCTGATATATGGCATGTTAGACAATATTCATGTGCCAGAGTGGTTTATAGCCCATTATTCCACCTTTTTACGTGACTTTAAATTAACACATGGGGAATATGAGTACAAACCTGGCTACAGCAGCTGTGAAATAGTAAGTCTACTGCAAATTAAATATCACCAACACCTCTCAAACAATACAAGTACCTGAACCAATGGTTTGGCATGTTTAATAGGTTTACTGCACTTGGTTATTTTGGTGCATAATGCGGTGCGATGAAATGACAACACCAAGCATTGGACCCAGACAGCTTAAAAGCTACACTTTAATTAAAAAAATGACATGTCTAATGTAACAAGACAAAAATAAATACAAGTGTTTCATCTCTTTAACATGGCCAAGTTTTTTTTATCTTCAAAAACAAAGTAGAAAGCAGCACAGAAAAAAGGCAGCGGCCCCTTGCCAAGGAATGATAAGTGCCTTTGTCGAGTCAGTCAGTACTGTATATACCGTCGGCTGATGTTGAGAAAATGCGTTCCCTCATCCGGACTTGAACAGCAAGATTGCCACCTGACCCAAGTAGAAGTAGATGAAATGCTTGGTCTCATGAGTCACGTAGCTGCCAAAGTTTCTCCCAACGATGCAGTGCCATGTGGGGTTGTATTTCTTGTCGAACTCCTGTGTGGGACAAAAACACACCGAGTTAATCAAACATGTTTGGAAGTAAGTGATCCAAAAACATACAGATCTGCAAGAATACATTTTTTTTTATGTAGCACACAACATTTGACCATCAAACCAAAATGTTCCTATCACCATTCTGAGTAAAAATACACAACTTAAGTTGAAGCTCCAAGAGTGTTCCCCAAGCTTGAGCTGGGTCATTTATTGCAACAGGATTTAAACCTGCTGTGTGTAGAATTTTGGGTTTTATTTCCGAGCAGATTTTGTAGAAAGTAATTATAATATCCATAAGTACATTTAATTTAGTGCATAATAGCTGAAAAAAATATTTAGAATTATTTATTTTTCCCTTAGAAAGGATCTCATATATGTCCATATTTCTGCATATCTTGGCCCAAGGCCTAGTGCAGCCATCTTGAAAGTGTCATAGTTGGAATGTCATCAGGTGCATTGTTTAAAATTTAGAATTGTTCTTGTCCTTGAAGGCCACTGTAGCTTCTGTTATTATTCGAAAGGGTTGGGGTTATCCAGGAAGCGTTGCATTCTAGAACTTTGTAGAACTTTCTTGATGATGTCATATTACACACTGCACCTTTAACTCTGATGTTGGCCCTTGTGACATTTGTCAAATATAACTGACAATTCTGCCAACATAACTTCAAATTGTAAAACTCAGTAATACCAGAAGATATACACCCGCAAAGACTCGGAGGAATGCATGAAAGATAATATCCACACTTGTAAAACTGGTTCATTACAGGTATGCAATGCATTTGCATCATAATTAGTGGTGTGCCCCTCCCCACACTGATCAGGAATGCCATCACGGAGATAGAAATATGGTCATGTGTTTCCTGCAGGACAGTGAGTCCAAGAGGAACAGGTTTTCACAGGAAGAGTGGAAACAATTGCAAATACCAGGCTGGGTGTGTGTGTTGCACAGGATGCTTGATCAGAGTGCAAATTAGCTTAACACCACAGCAAAACCTGCCAATTTATTAGCAGGGTTCCAACACCTAAAGGCAAAATAGATTTAAGACTTTGAAAGACTTTTATTAATGTCACTTGAAATTACATTTGAGACCAATTTCCCCAAAAACAAAACTAGAGAGTAAAACAACATCAATTGTTTTGGATTTGGGACAACTTTGCATCATAAAACACAACTTATTTGGTCCAGTGAAAAAGTATGGAGGTCTAGTACATCAAATGTTGGAAAATGTTGATTTAACAGCAATTAATTTATTTCATATGGCATTTTCTTTAGGTCATTCAAAATATACAACCAAAAGCCAAAAATAATGTGTTACCTAATGTTTCAACTTGGCCATATGGCTGAGAGGCATTTAAAAAAAACAAAAAAACGGCAACCAACCATTTATAGTCTCTTTTAAAAAAAACCTTCTCCCAATGTATTTGTATTGTGAGTCATTTTTAACTGCAGCGACTGATATTTTTGGGGTGTTTTCCTCACTCCTGGTATTAGTTACAATCACACTCAGTGGGAAGCTTCTTTAGTGAACTGGACCAGTTAGAAGACGTTTTTTGTTTTACCTTTTTGATGTATGCAGCGATGTCTTTCTCGATGTTGTACTTCTCCAGGGCCTGTGTGGCACACTCCACGGCATCCTGCTGCATGTCCTCCGACATGTCGGCATTTTTGATGACTGCCTTCCTCTCAGACATGGTTGCCCTGGGAAACCAAAACACAGTGGAGGATTCATCATCATCTTCGTTGGCAAAGACGCGCACACGCGCACACACACACACACACACACACACACACACACACACACACACACACACACACACACACACACACACACACACACACACACAATGCAATCGACTCTAAACCCCGAGGATCCAAACAGCGAGAATCCAAACAGTACTCATCTTCGAACGAGCAAAACGGTTCTGAATGTAGAGCATCAAAGGGTCTTGTCAGCCAGGAAAAAAATATATAAATGGCTCGTTAGTGACGAAGATATCATTATATAATAACTGACACATAATATTGGAACTAGCGAATCCTGTTGGTATTGCATAACAACTTCCATCGGCGTTGGACGCGCGCGCTGCGTAGTTTCTATGGATACGCAAGACATTTAAGACTATCGTGTCAAATTTACCCGATGTTTGAATAAAAAATAAATAAAAAAAATGAAATATATAGCTATGAGATGTAAACATATTTCTACAACCGACCAACGTTAGATTGACACAAAAAAACAAGCTTCAAGTACATATACCAAAATAAACACCACCCGATTTTCATATAAATTAACGGTTGGCATAGGACTCAACATTATCTGAAGTAAGGTGTCATAGGCAGATAGGTTTCTCTATAAACACTTCGCCACTTTCATATTCAGCGATGGTGAGCTGTAAATTAGCTAACGTTAAACAACGATAAATTGCTGCTCATTCATCCCGAGAAAGGACAAGAAAAACACCGTCTGACAGTGATCACAGATGTTATCGTTTCGATACTACTCAATATAAAACATTTACAAACTTGTAATTTTCTAAATGCGAAAATGTTTAAATTTACCTTTTATTCCTCCTTGTACAGTTTGTCTAGTTTTAAAGAGACGACCGCTCCTGTAGTGACAACTCCCGCGAAGTGGCTGACACAAAAGTAATGTGGGTGTGTAGCGGTTAGAGACTGCTGCTTTGACGCGTTCCTATTGGCTGATATTAATGCACTTGGCGCTTTCATTGGCTCATTTAGGCCTATCTTTCTGGTGTTTCTGCCTGCATTTTATATCATCCCATGATGCACCGCGTGATGCAGATGCAACCAACGCATGGATGGTCGCCGGAGCAACCGTTGTATACAACATGGCCCTACTGGCATCGACTGGCCTGGCATTAGACAGTTTTTCATTATTTTAATTTGAATAATTGTAATTATAGTATTTAATTTAATTTGAATGACATTTGTAAATATTGTAAAATAAAATGAACCTAACATAAAACAATTAAGTTATTACGTAACACTTTATAATAAGGTACACACAATTGTAGTAACTACTACATAGGTTTTTTTAGTAACTACTACATAGTAATTTTTTTGTTTTTGTTTTGTTACTACTACATAGTTATGCATTTAAAAAAAGTGTTGTAGTCGATAATGCATACCTATATAGTAGTTACTAGAATGTTGTGTAGGCCTACCTTATTCTAAAGTGTTTCCCAAATGATAATACATGTTGTGTAAAGAAGAAACTTTCATGTTATTATGACCATGGGTTATGACATCTTACGACAAAGCCACTACAGCCGATGCATGAGATCAAATATAAATGAATTACTTTTAAGATGCTTGTTTTTTATGTTTTAGATCACAAAGCCATCATTTGAATGGTTGTATTTTACACAGAAATTAATCATGTTTACTCTTGCCAAAACCCATTTGACCCAAAACATTAAATAGTAAGTACTAGTAGACATTAAATATAGATGTATTAAAAGTACCAAAAATCCATTTTTAATTTCCCCCCTTTTCAAAGGTTCCAAAAATGGGAAAATGTAAATATATAAAAGCATACTTTTCTTTTTTATACCCATTTATTTTGCTCATACAAACAAGTAAACAATTGGGTGTACACAGCCAAAGCAAACCTACATAACTCAATAGTTTTCCATTTTTCACTTAAACATTTTCTTAAATGTTTGCCATCATCCACATACAAAATTAAACAGAAGTCCTAATTCTAACATTCAAGTTTTGTGTTACAGGTTCAAATATGTATCACCACGATCCATTCTTTCTACTATTTGGAAAATGCCACCTGGAAATCACACGAGATACAAAATGCTTCACTACCTAAAACAGGAAATCATTTTCACACATGCAAACAACTAATCAAGTTTACCAGTGTAACAGTCATATTTACACATCAGTCGATAACTGAGGTAAATGTATATTCTCATTTTTGTCCGAACAAATCGATCATTTTGACCGCAATAAGTGTCTATAACTAGAAACTGAGCCGGTTAGCCCCAAAAACTGTGTACATTATAGTATTCATTGTAATTCTTGTTTTTCCCAGATTGCAGGATATACTCTCAGGTTAATAACGTTAAATTCCGATTGTAAATGAGAAATGAGCTCTGTTGTCTCTATATGTAATAACTATACCTTAAATAACCTTTGCACAAACTAGCCAAAGTGTTTAAGGGCACTGCTGTCAAAATGCCTTGATTATAGAGGTCATCATTGTAAACAGAAGCTATTCTCTTTAAGATTGTTCCTCTCAGGATACATTAAAAACCTTTTGGTACAGCAAAAAGGAAATGTACAAGTGTGCCAAAAATAAAAATAAATACATCACTGTTGAGCATGATTTATAAAGTTCTTAAAAACTAAAGACTTTCACAGGGACACATGGAGAATTTAATCTAGGTTAGGTTAACAATCAAAATAAGAATTTTGATAAGGGCATGTTTGCATTTAGTTTAAAGTGTTCTTAATGGGGATGGTTTCCATTTAAAAAGAGAAAAAATTATCAAAGAAATAAATTTACTTTCACAGTTGTTTTCTTTCAATGACATGGTGAGTTAGCCTGGTCCAACCAGACCATCGTACTTCATTTCATTTGTACAGAAGGGAAAATGAAATTTGGCCAGAAGTAGGTAGGCGGGCGGAGCCAGGCTAATGGTGAGTACGGTATATAAAAGAATGACACAATAAAACACATTTGTACACACACGGCTGATCTTTTCTGCAGAAAAGCTTCAGCTTCAAACACAGATGTAACTATTGACTGTTAGCTTCACTGGCTGCGGTCCTTTGGCTCTTTGTATTTGTAGTGGATGTATTCAAAGATGTCTCTCTCACTTTCCACCATCAGAGGTTCCCCGGCCACACCTAGAAACACAAAAAAAAAAGCTTGAATGAAAAGCTGAATGCATTAATCATTAGTTGTTGACTGATACCAGAAGTGACAGGGCTGGAACAGAGATCAGAAAGTTCATATATCCTCATATTTGACTGAGACTCACCAGTGACCCCAAGTGGTCGGATGGTGTACTCATTAAGAGTGAAGCCCTTCTCCAAAGCATGAGTTCTCATGTTCTTATTGAAGATATCACTTCCAGTGAAATACAGAACACCACAGAAGTACTGGTCCTTGGGAATTAACCTAGGGGAATATAAAAAGTAGAGTTAGAGAGAAGGAATAAATGCTTGTATAATGAAAAATCAGTAAGAGAAGGTTTGCTTTAATTTTTTTACGTTTTGCAATATATCTAATTATACGTAACTATGCATGTTTAGTATTTTAGTAGATAGGAGATTTTTTTTTTTTATTGGAAAACCGCAGATTTGAAGACCTCAACAGACATCATAGGTTGTGACAAAAACTGTTTTTGGCATCTCAATAAACCAACTGATTCAATCCAGTTGCTGTATTGAATAAACATGTGCTAAAAAGCTAAACAGTACATATTGAGCAATATAAAGTAAGGTACCTGATATCAATACGCCTGTGAAGGTATTCTTCCTCATCATCATCACTCCGCTGCAACTGGCAGACTCCCTAAGAAAACAATATCCAGCACACCGTCACCACAGTCATGCGCTCCACGGGGTGTGTATAGTTACTGTGCTAATTGCATTACCAATAACAACATCAAACACATACAGCTGAGCTCATGAGAGAAAATAAGGACAAGCCTCACCATGAACTTAGTGTCACCCTTTGACAGTGTATCGGTAATGAACCCAATGGACTCAAAATGTTCCACCACTGCATGGAGGAGCTTGGGCTGGAAAGAAAGATAGATGGAAAGAATAAGCGTCAAACTTTCTTTGATGGCAACGTTTACAACAGGAGAAGTGAGCTAAAGTAGTCGTACCTGTTTCTCAGTCTCAGAGGTGTAGTCCGGGTGGGTCAGCAAAATATCAATATCACCACTCGATGCAGCACCTGGAATTTATATTATGATCAATATCATAATTAACAGAGTTTGAAGTCCATCAGTAAACCAACATCAACAGTAATACACTTAAAAGGGAAAGTTTTACCTCTCCTGTAGCTTCCACAGATTGTTCCGATATATTCTGGATCAACATCCCTCAAATCCCCTTGAATCATCGTCTAAACAAAAACATCAGTACACAAAGAAAGAAAACTTGAAATAAAACGTATTTGAAGATGGATGATAACAATATAATTGCTTGATCTCACCTCCATCTTTTCCATTTCATCTCGTGGAATCCTCTTCTCAAATTCCTCAAAGTACCTGAAGGCAGCAAAATAATCAATTAGCTTATGTTTCAATAGAGGAAGACTCAACAGTTAACTTTGCTAAAGAGGAATTACACATTTAGAAAAAACAAGGTTTTAACCAACACCTGCAGCCAAACTTACCTAAGTCCAATCTGTTGATGATGGTTTAGCTTGTGCTCAATCTTTTTTAGATCTGAAGCAGAAAATAACAAAGACAATTTGAAGTAATACCAAAGCACAATGTACCTTGTGCACAACATTTAAGGAGTGAGCCATGTACTGTATGTCAAATAGTATATTATGTAATAGACAATAACAACATTAAACAACAACTCCTGAACAAACCTTCTAATGTCTTCACCCCTTCTTCAAAAAACTTCCTGGCTGCTGCAGGGCTACAGCAAGGACACAAGGGAGGCAGTTTGTTACATGAAGCACATGAAGTTAACATACTTTTATAAATAATCTCATAAAATCCCCTCCAGTAAATTTGTAACCCAATGCATTTCATTTTGTAATGATGTATTTCACTGTGAATGTCCATATAAAACATTTAATAAAAGATAAATGTAGATAACACTTGAGATAGACATACCCAATTCCAGTAACTCTGTTGAGAAAATTGATGGAAGAGCTGGTGTCATCATTTCGAATCTAAAATAGAAAAAGTATTGTGTTCAAATTTTTCTATTACTTAATGCATACAGAGTATGGCATCATTCATGTCTTCCCACATCCCGACCAACCTTTTCCAGTTTCCTTAATGTGCCAGTCTGTAGGAACTCATCAATTTTTTCTGCTATTTTAGCTCCAACACCTTCCTGTTGAAAAGTGAAAACAGACATGAGGGTGCTGATTGGCAGCAGTTATGTAAGATGTATAGAGTTGTAGCTGTTGACAATATTTCAGATTACAGCAGAGGGCATCACACAACACACAACCACACCAACATGAGAACATTAACGGTAGTGGAGACAATTAGTTATGGAGTCACCGGCAACAGGCAACGTTAAACTTATCTCGCACAGCCAGACAACAACTACGGCTAGTAGTAGTACTACTACAACATTGCAGTGACATGAGGTGTCTTAAAGCAGCAAAGCTCAAATCGTCTGTCCTAGTCAAGTTCAATATATAAATATTAATATTAATCAATCAATCAATCAATCAATCAAACAACTTTATTTATCCCAGAGGGCAATTCAGTTCAGCAGTCCTACACACACTAAGCAACACATAACAGACAATATACAGCGAATAAAAAACAATAAACAGGACACAGGATATGTCAGAGAGACACAATGGCTGGGCATGAGTAGGCCTGCACAGTTAAAAGAATAAAAAACATCAGATCCAAGTGAATAAATAAATAAATAAGTAAGGTACCTAACAACGACACTGATACCCAAGTGGTACAGCAACAAGAATCATGTCCAGACACTGCTGTCCAGGTTTAACAGCCTGACAGCAGAACAGCCTGACAGCAGAAGTATTAGAGTATCTAATCATTTCAAGCATTGTCATCTTTATTGTGTGGATACTGTATCTGAGCTAAGAGTCCGATAGGAAATGTGAGCAGAGAAGCGGGAATGACATGCCCGAAACAAAGGCCAAATAAGAAATAATCTAACCAGTGATGCTGTGGTCACCATGGCAATGCAGTCATATAAGTAGTTTAATTGATGTAACTAAATAGTTTAAAAATAAATCTAGCCACATACCAGTTTCTTGGCCTCTTCACCATTTTTGATTTTGTTAGGGTACTTGGAGATGGTGGATGCTGCTTTCCTGGACAGGGAATAATAAAATAATTTTCAAAAGATATTTAAGTACTAATAAGATGTAAATAATACATAAAGTAGCAATGTTGTGATGATGTGAAAGCTTCTGCTAAATACAACAGAACATTTGTTACAAGAGTTGACTTCAAATATATTAAATATTTAGCTGACGAGCTAAAATGAATGCAGTCTGAGAAAAACAGCCCTGCACTCCCTCCATAGTGGTTTTGATTTACAGTTTTTGAAACAATTTTAGAGAAGTATTTTGTAATGAACAGTGTGGCACTATAATACAGATAGATGATTTTGTTGTATTCGCACCATTTGCGTCACTGAGGGTAGTCTAATTGTTTCAAAAAGTCTCCAAAATCACAATAAAATAGATTGAGTTGTTGACACCTCTCTAAACCAGTTTCATAAAAAACAAGTTATCACTGTTCTTCATGGCGTCATGGACTGCAAATAAAATAGGACATTATATAATCCTTTCTTCCTCTCACAGCAGGGAAATGTACATTGTCACAGCAGCAAAATGAATAGTGCAGCAGATCAAATAGTAAAAAAAAAAAAAACGTATAAAAGAAATGTAGAATACAAACGTATCAAACAAATAATATAACTATACAAATATGTAATTGAAGAGAAACAACAAAAAAAGACTGTTTTTCTAGTGATGTGGCACATGACTACACTGCATCCATCCATGTCACTGCATTCCCCTAATCACATCGTCATATGCATTGGATATGTATGTTTTATTCAAATACCACTACATATACTGTACGTTCAGTTGAAACTCTCCTGGTTAAACAAAGGACATTTCACCGAGGCTTCAGAAACTTACCTGTACGCATTGGACTTGTGTATTGCCCTGTTGACGTTTTTCTCGTAATTGGCAAGCTCTGCAAACATAAGCAGGATATTGCATGTATTTCCAATTTATCTCACACTCACAGTTTATTGACACTATTTGTATGCTAACTGCCAACTCTCAGCTACGGGCATTTAAACGACACAACAGAAAAACTCTGATTCTTAACTCCAATACAACCCAATTAAAAAGCGTGAAAGATACAGCATCATTAAGCCTATAATACAAATATATACCAGGTAAGCTAATTCATTTGGAGGTTATTTCTGACTCAGAAACATAATTAAGCTGTCACTTTAGCTACTGTGGGCTAGCTATGCTCAACCGTCTGACTCCTCTACACGTACCGACAAGAAAGTCTGTTATGCCCTCGTTTGGGGACTCCTGTGGTGCTTTCCTCTTGCTCATTGTAGACTTGACACGCTCTCAAACGTCTGCTCAAAGTTTATACAGTCTTTTAAGCATGCATAAAAAGGTAAACTCTTTTTCTAATCTTGGCTAGCCTCTGATTAGCGACGTAGCTCCTACTTCTTCTTGTGTAATGTTTTTTGGCGGTTGGCAAACAACTTAAAGATGCATTGCCGCCATCTACTGGTATGGAGTGTGGCATAAATAACAACCTCACTTAAAAAATAAAATAAAATAAATAATAATAATAATAATAATAATAATAATAATAATAATAATAATAATAATAATAATAATAATAGTAATAATAATAATAATAATAATAATAATAATAATAATAATAATAATAATAATAATTAAAAAAATAAGCTATATTTCCAAAAACAAATTAGTTACCCTAAGAAAATTCAATATAATTTGATGACACTTATTGTAATTCTTTTGTAAAATATCTATTAAATCAAAACTTACTTTTTATTTTCTGAATGTTTCCCTCATCTGCCTTCTGTCTTCCTCATATCTCTCACACTGCATTATAACATGTTCTACGGTCTCTTCTTGCCCACATTCACATCTGCCTGTTTCGTGTTTTCCTATTAAAAACAGTGTACTGTTCAGACCTGTGTGCCCAAACCTCAGTCGTGATAGAACCGACTCCTCTCTTCTGTTCTTACCTCCACATCTCATATCTCCCACTTGTCTTTGGACTCTGTAGAACCATCTTCCTTTCCGCTCTTCCTCCCACTGCTTTTGTCATCTCCTATTCAGTCTTTGCTTAATAATCCCTTTAATTTCAGTTTGACCTATATTTATACTTATATCAATTGTGATTTTTTTGGTAAGATCTTTTGCAAACTTATCTGCCATTTAATTTCCTCTTATCCCAATGTGAGCTGGAACCCATAAAAAAAAACACTATAAGCCCCATCATTTGTATTCGGTATAATGTTTGCTGAACCTCAATCAGAATATCTGGTCTGCTTTCGGAACGGTTATACTGTAGGCTCTTTAATGCTGAACTGGAATCTGAGCAAATGATTGTCCTCCACCCACTGTACTGCCAACAATATTGCCAGCAGTTCACCTGTATAAACTGAAACCTCATTATTAACCCTCTTCCCTATTTTCACTTGAAATTCCGGTACAGTAAAAGCTACCCCTACTTTATTATCTGAGTCCTTCGATGCATCTGTATACATTTGAACATAACTATAGAATGTTTCTATGTACTCAGCTGTATTAATTGTTTATTTCTGCTTTTGTTTTCTAATAATGATATATCAACTGTAGCATCCGGCAAAATCCACGGTGGAATTATAGGCATCGGTACTGTAGGAACTATGTTTAATTTATCTATTCTAAATTGTACTGCTCTCTGGTTCGCTGTCCATCCAAAACTTTTTGTTTCCCTCTTCTGCTTTTCCCAACACGGTTTTAAAGTGCTTTGTGCTGGATGATCCTGACTATGGCCCCGAAGGTTAATCTAGTTCAAGGCCAGCTGTACTCTTCTCAACTCTAGAGGCATCTCCCCCATTTCTACCTGTAGTGCTGCTGTTGGGGTTGTTTTTATTGCACCTGTACATACCCTCAAAGCCTGATACTGTATATTATCTATTTTTTTAAGAGATGTCTTTGCAGCTGACCCATACACTACACACCCATAGTCTAACACAGATCTGACTAACCCAGTGTACATAGCCTTTAACGCTATTCTGTCAGCCCCCCACACACACCCAGCTAAACACCTCATTACATTAAGTATTTTTTTGCCCCTGTCCACCACCTTCTTAATATGTACAGCCCATGTAATCCTCTCATCAAACCATAAACCTAAGAATTTATACTGTTTTACTCTCTCCAACTCCTGTTTGTATATCTTTAATTTAACCTCGCTCCCAATTTTCTTCCTAGTAAAAAACATTATCTTTGTCTTTTCCACAGAAAATTTGAAACCCCATTTATATGACCACTCTTCTACCCTTGTTATAGCCCTCTGCAATCTCTGCACTATGAAGCTCACATTCCTTCCCCTTTTCCATATTGCCCCGTCATCTGCAAAAAGTGAAACTCCCATCTCATTTACTATCTCTTCATATACATCTTTTATCATTAAAGAGAATAATAGAGGACTTATAATACTCCCTTGAGGTGTTACATTTTCAATACCATATTTTCCTGAGAATTGATTCCCGACTCGTATCTGTATTACCCTCCCACATAAAAAATCCTTAATCCATTTATACATTCGACCTTTAATACCCAATTTACCAAGCTTTACTAATAGTCCTTCTCCCCACATCATGTTATACGCTTTCTCAATATCGAAAAACACAGCCACTACTCTTTCTCTATTTATTTGTGCCTTCCTTATATCATGTTCTAAACATACTGTTTCTACCCTTCCTAAAACCACTCTGGTACTTACATAAATATCCTTTGTTTTCTACATAATACGTTAACCATTTTTTCCATTACTTTACACATGTTGGATGTTAAAGCAATAGGTCTATAATTCCCTGGATTTGTCAAATCCTTCGCTGGTTTCCCTATTGGAATTACTACTGCCTCCTTCCAGTTTAGCGGTAGTTTTCCACCCTCCCATACTTTATTAAATAATTTCAAAATAATCTCTTTAGCTGATTCACTTAGATGCTTTAACATGATGTAACATATTTGATCTTTACCTGGCGCTGACATCTTGGTTTTATTAAGAGATCGGTTCAATTCTATCTTTGTAAATGGTTTATTAAGTAAATCATTAATATCTTCCTCCTGTTCTAATAACTCTTCATTCTCTGCAATTGTAGTTTCCCTTCCTATCCTTCCTTTTTCACTGATATTATCTGAACTGTGAATTTTAACAAAAGTTTTTGCTAACATATCTGCTTTCTCTTCATCTTTGACTGCTGTTATTTCCCCATTCGATAAGATTGGATATCCATATTCTCTTTTAATGCCATTCATTTTCCTAATCATTCCCCAAACTTTACCTATTTTGGTCTCCCTTCCCACCGAGTTACAAAATGACCTCCAATATTCCCTTTTTGCATTTTTAATTACTCTTCTTACACTTGCTTGCATCTTTTTGTACTCAATAAGATTTTGAAAACTGTGATTTTGTTTCAACATTTTAAATGCTTTATTTTCGAGTCTTAATTACTTTATCATAATCCTTAGTCCACCATGGAACACTTCTCTTGTTGTGCTTACCTCTCTTCTTCTTAATGGATTCCTTTGCTGCCTCTAAAATAGAGTCACAAACAGATCGATTAAACTTATCTATATCTTCATCCCCTGTAATTTTCCCCATACTTTGATCACTAACCATTTTAAATTTCCCCCAATTAGCTCCACTAAACGACCATCTCTGCACTCCCTCTGTGTTATTGTCCTCTATACTCACTCCTACTTTTATTACTACCGGATAATGGTCACTTCCTACCGTCGTTTTTTTAATTACTTCCCATTCACATACACCTGCCAATGAATCTGACACAAGTGACAGGTCAATGGCTGATTCCGACCCCGTCCTGATGTTAAATCTTGTCCCACTTCCATCATTAAGACACACAAGGTTACAACTCTCCATTAACTCCTCTATCACCAGCCCATTATTATCATCATTATACTCATCCCACAACGTGCTATGCGCATTAAAATCTCCACAACATATAACTTTCCCTCCTAAATACCCTACAAGTTCATTCATTTCCTCTATAGAAAGTTTTTTACATGGATTATAATAGTTAACAATTTTAACCTTACCTTCTTTTGTCCAAACTACTAAGAATTCAAAATATTTACCTTTCCCCAACAGCCTATAATGTAAACCTTGCATTATAAATATCACACACCCCCCTCCACTACCCTCCCCCCTATCTCTACGTATACTCACATACTCTTTAATAACAAAATCTAAGTTTGATTTAAGCCATGTTTCTTGAATGCAAATCACTTCTGGTTTGTTCTTCCAATCTCTTAAAAATCCTTTAAACTCCTGCCCATTCGCTATCAAGCTTCTCGCGTTCCATTGCAAGACAATCAAGTTGTCTTGTTGTCACCCGACACTCCCTGCCTTCCTTCTGCCTCAAGCTTCCTGCTGATACCCTCCCATGACACATCTCTTAGTCCCAAAAACTTCTCGGCTCCCTTCACAATGATTTTAATTTTTTCGGTTTTTTGTTTGACCTGATCCGTGCAGTTGATTACATATGCTATAAAAACAATAACCTGTTCAGCTGTCAGTTGTTCTATTTGATTTTTAGCTGCTTGCCTTTCCTCTCCTCTTGCCCCCTGCTGCCGCTCTCTGCCATTCCTCTCATCTCTTTCCCTTTGTCCCTGCACCTTCCTTACTGCCTCAGAATAGCTTATGTTACTTGTTGTTTTTACCTGCTGGATCTCCACAGCCCTCTTCCTTACTTCACACCCCCCATATGTTACCCTGTGCTGCCCTCCGCAATTGCAACATTTGTCCTGATTACTCTCTCTGCACTCCTCAAATCGGTGGTCTCCTCCACAATTTGGGCATTTCTGTTTCCTTTTACACACGGCTGCTATATGTCCATACCGCTGGCATCTATAACAACGGAGCGGTGGAGGGACATATGCCCTTACAGGAAAGCTCATGCATCCAATTCTTATTTTGTCTGGGATTGCAGCACCCTGAAATTCCAGGAGCACAGACAAACTCTCCTCCCTCCTCCCATCCACTGTCCTCATCATCAGCCTCTTAGCTCCACTCACCATGCCCCCGATAATTCCACGTTTTAGTTTATCCAGATCTTCCTCCACTGGAATACCTGTTATGACTCCCTTTGTCACACTATTCTCACCAATAATCCTTCTTTCCATGACAATTTTCCTGCAGATACTTTTGATTTTTAACGCCTTATTTTTCTGCTCCTCTGTTCTACAAATTATTAACAGGTCTCCCCCTCTCAATATTTTCGCAGTTTCCACCTCCCCTATCCTCTCTTTTAGCTCCCTTGATATTGCTATCGGGCTTAGATTTACCTCCTCGTCTTCCTTTCTGAATTTAAGAATAACTTTAAATTCCTCCCTCACAACCTTCTTCCTTACAACTCTGTCTTCCTCTGAACTGTTCCCTTCCAAATCCCTTTTACTACTAAAACAATAAGCATTTCACATAGGTAAAATATCATTTTGCATCATACGTTTTAATACCAGGAAAATATACATATACCATGACTTCAAAAAGATATTCATTATTACAAACCACAATCCAATTATGTACAAAAACAAATAATTACATCCCAGCAGATGACACTTACTGTTGAGTTTACAGTGCATCAGCCCCCCCCCCCCAACCCCAAGAGAAACCTACTATTCAGAAGCATGTACAATTTTCCATTGGGGATAAATAAAGTTATTATATCTCTATTCTGAATCCTTAACATTAAAATAATAATCAGTTTTTCAAGGTTCAGTGTTATGTTACATAATGCAACTACAAAATGGAAATGAATCTCGATAAAAACCGTTTACAGGGATTTACAGGACCATCTTCTCCTCTTCCCCTTCTCTCCTCCCCTTCATACTCCCCATGTGTTAGGAATCTATTTTTATATAGACTTTGTCCCTGGAGAATATTTTAATGGCCTCTTCGATTTCAGAAAGCTTACAATCAAGATGAGCACGACGTGTACGAAGGCTCAGACTGTCAGCTTTGAGAGGCAGCGATAGCAGCTCCGTCACCAGGGAGCGATGTGCTGCGGAAAAGAATTAGAGAAGAAGACATTCACTTTACATGTTGAACTGTAAGGTGATGGGACCATAATGAATGTAAGGGCAGAGAGCAACAGAGACATACTGTCTTTGAGGGACTTTAGTGTCTGCTGTCTGTCACTCTCAGTCATTAGGGTGTGACCAGCTGGGATTGTAGGATCAGGTGCGTTCCTCCTCTTCTCTTCCTCCTCCTTTTGCCACTGCTCCTTCCTTTCCTCAAGACTGAGTATTTGTCAATGTGAGGGAGAATATAAATGAGTAACAACAGTAAAAGGGTGTCAACATTTTAAAAAATCCTGTTGTGAAGAATACGCTGTTTTGACCAAATTGGCTACTTTTGAGTTGACAAGCATTATGATAGCAAGATAAAGAGGTTACATATGGCATAAAATTACTCACTACTGAGGCACCTGTCCCTTGACTGCACTAGGGACAGGCTTTTCTCTGAGGCTTGTCAGCGACTGGGACCGACGCATTACAGTTTTTCCTGCAGCCCGGGCATTATGTTTGATGAAGTCTATGGACCGGCCTTGCACCTGTAACTTTATCCACATATAACCAATCATGTTTAGAACTTAAACGATAAGGAGAAATCGAACATCAAAGTGAGAAAAATGCATATTCATGTATTTTGTTTAATTAATAACTATGGAGCAGAGAGAGTTGCAAGCCAGACTCTTCTCTTGTCAACAGAAAAAATATGTAAGTCAATAAACTATATCTCTTATTTTCTGATCATGTAAGAGAGAGTAAACCTTTATTTGTAATTCTCACTTGCAAGTTCAGGTCCTGTATAGAGTTGCAGGAGGTTTTGGACTGGGGCCTCTGTTGGTCATTAGATCCACCGTTAGAGTGGGCCTTCAGAAAGGTATGGCACTGTGGTTTAACAGTTGGACTGGAAACCTGCATGAAAGAGACAAGATTAGAAAGTGAACTTGAGGAAACATTAAGAACATAAGGACTAACATCTTTGGCAGACATGCTCCTTACCTGTAGCTGGGCCATCACCCTGGATGGGGTGTCCAGGTATTTGGAGGAAGTCCAAAGAGCTTTGACTGGAACCGGTCGAGACTGTGTTTTCTCAGCCTCATGCTCTTTGCAGCGTCTCTGGATTTCCCTGAGCCGACGCACATTCTCTTTACCAAAGTCATGTACCCGCTTCTCTAAAGGGTTAATAATTGCAAAAGTGTTCTTAAATAATACTTCAGAATTTTCATACATGGTTAGTGAGCTCAATCCAACTTTCTTACTTGCAATACACCTTAGAAAATGTAAATATAAGCTGATACCAACCTCCAAGACAAAACTTCTCTTGACCTTTTTTGAATGTCACAAATTTAAAGACCTAAAAAATCAATTGCACTCACTCTGTTTGGGAACAGGGGTGATAGAGATACCGTCTAGTTGGAGCAGTTCTCCCATTACTCCTCTCTGTCCTCTCTCCAGAATATGGGTGGCATTAGGGCCAATGCGGGCAGGGCGTGGTGGGGTTCGAGCACTGTAGTATCCAGGGTGCAACACAGGATCTGGAGCCAGTGGCCCAGAGAGCAGGGCCAAAGTCCCATCGAGGTTCCCCTCTAAACGGCCGCGAGCTGGACCAAGAAAATTATAAACAAACAAGGTCACTTAAGGCAAATGTTAAGCTCATAAAAGAGTAAGTTCTGCAAATGTTCAAGCACAAGGAGAAAAGATGTGCCTCTAAAAAAAGTGGTTTTCTACATGTGATGGACGTAGGGCCATGTTAATTTCATTTCATTTCATTTAACTTTTATTTATCCTCGAGAGACCAATTGACGGGTGACCCTCATTTACAATGACGTCAAGTTCAAACAAATTCAAGGGAAAAACAACAATACATAAACAATATTCAATGCAAATACATCAAATACACAACAACAGGTGAAGAGAAAAACAATTGAAACATTTACACAGTGGCAGCGAAGAGTGGCAGCAATTAAAATGAAATGGGTGAAAGTACAATATAGCCTAATTAAAACAGTTACAGGTAGAGTTTGGCAGATTTAAGATAGTTTGTTGGTTGTAGTTGGTTAAAGGATATGAAGGTATTTAGTTTAATGTGTTGCTGTAAGTTGTTCCAGGAGTCAGGGGCACTGAAGCTAAAAGCTGTCTTTCCCAGCTCAGACCGGGCTTGTGGGACATAAAGCATAAGCATGTCAGTGGTAATTAAAGTAATTAAAAGGTACCCATTGAGTGTTGACCTAACAATTTGCAACAAGTAGTCTTGGTGTGATACCTAACAAAAAGAGACATCCTTCCTGAGCTTATAGATATTAACTGTGGGCCTACCGCCCCAAGTATCACTGGAAAATAACATAAACTGCAAACTGGTAGCTGTATCTAACCTGAAAATGGTCGTTGGTAGTATTGAGGAAACAGAGAAGGATCCGGGGGGATTGGCCCATATATGGATGAAGGCCCTTCACACATCTGAAGCTGTAAATTGTAATAAGAATCAGAATCGGTTTTATAGCCAGGTACAATTCACGCATACAAGGAATGGTGCACACAATAAACATGCAATAAGTGCCAACAGAAACACAAAGAAAGGCCAGTGAGATAATAAGTAAAAACATTTTTAATTTACGTTTAAAGGTGGTGTGATAACAGTACGCATATTTTTAAGCACTTTTTGGCAAATATATGCCGGACCAAATCACATAGACTGACTGCATGAGTCAATGCAGAAGTGTTTTGATCAGTATGCGACGTGGCCACAGTAGTTAACGCCGACCAACTACAGCCATTGTTTATTAGCTTGTTGTAAAGTTAGCTAACATTGGTGTTATTTCACACGGCACCCATAGACGAATTCCTGCTCAGAAGCGAAACACATCCGGGAAATATTTGCAACAGCTTCTCATACAACTCAACCTGGTTAAGTGGTTTAAATAAATCGAGTGAATTACCTCTAATATGATATCGTTTTCTTGTTTATCAGTAGAGGATTTTGTTCTGGCAGACTGATGACGCCGAGGTATCAACACTTGTTGCAATATTCCTCACCATGGCAACGAGACAAGTGCACACAGAACTCGACCTGATAGAAGAGAGATGTTCACTGAGAAGACAATGACATTTTATCCAAATTTCACCAAACCAATACACACCTTGGGGGTTATCAGACACATGACACGAACACAACAGTGGGCTACTTTCAACAGCTTACAAATAGCGTTGCGTGGTTAGTCTCAAGCCGTTGTTTACCTTCCTTTGGAGAAGTGTTGGTTCTAGCAGGTGTATTTCTGCTCTAATCCTGCAGGTTGAATTGCGTATTTATTTTCCTGAGTAATGCCTTTCAGGTTCAATATATACCCCACTGATTCAGTACGACTTCCTAGCCCAAATCCAAACTACGGGCCTTAGTTTTCACATTAATCAAAACATTACCATGTGATTGCTGGAGCGTGTTGGGAAGGTACACTACTGTACACAGACACAGTACAGTCTGACAGGATGGTCATTCTGACAGGCTAAAGTCAGGGAAATAATTACCCTCGTTTGTCAGGGACATTAGCTCATGGACCTATAAAGAGCATTAGCTAGAGGTCATTGCCTCCGAGTGGTGAAAAGGTTTCATTACACCAAGGACGCAAGTCCATAGTCCCAACTATAACACCAAAACAAATGCAGCATTTCCACAGTTGTGCCTCAGCATGTTTCACACCGGTGGCTATAATACTATAAAGAGCTATAATAGCATTCTGATGACTGGTTTCATCATGCCTTTAGCATTTTCCTTAAATATATTTTTAGTTTATGGCTTATGTTCATATCATTATTTTTTACATTGGCTTATGTATGTATTTTTTATTTATCTAGTTTTAAACTTTTATTCGTGTAATGCACTTTGTGAATGTTTATTTCTACGAAAGGTGAAATTATTGCTAGTGCTAGTAGGCCTACTTATTAGGCTATTATTATTATTATTATTATTATTATTATTATTATTATTATTATTATTATTATTATTATTATTATTATTATTATTATTATTATTATTATTATTATTATTATTATTATTATTCCCCGCAGTAATGTGGTGCTGCAGTTCATTAATTAAAATTAACCACTACAAAAAAATTTTTTTTTCGGAATGAGTAGAGTTGTTCATGTAGAAATAATGCATGGGGGCATCAGACCTACAATATTGTACAGATGCTTATGAGAAGTGAACCATAATATAACTATGAACGCGTTATTTCCTATTTGTATTATCGGACAGATCCTCACGTAAACCTACAGAAGGCTGAAAACCACAGATCTTTACCATTTTAACATGATGTAGGCTACAGATTTGAATCATTTACGAGAACAGTACCTATAGATATACTGCTTGATAAGTTTTTTTGCTCAATGTCAATTGCACAATGCCCCGCCCTCTGCCGGAGGTCTGATTTGCGCATGCTCAGTCTGAGTTTGTCTACGCTTTCTCCTTCACTGTGTCCCGCTGCACCCAAACTGCCCCGAGAAACTCTTCACGCTCTGCCCCACAAATAAAGGTAAGAAATAACTGACTAGCAAATTCCCATTTTCAAAAAGCTACTGTCTTATAGTCGGTTCTTCTGCTAGACGATTTTGCTGTTGTCAACTGTCGCTGGACTGTCAGTGAGACATGAGTCACACATAGGGGTGGGAGTGCAGTAGCGGGTTGGCCAGGGATTTAATGCCAGGCCCTCTGTATCCATTTAGATCGTTTAAATCCACAGCTGTAAACTGCATGAAAGCTAATCCCATTCAAAGGGAGTTTCATTGACCCAAATGTGATGGCGAGAGGGCACTTGAATGGGGACTATCTGCGTAAATGTTGTAAAGAAGCATATGCCACCATTTCGGTGCAACATCAAGAATTTTATATCTGAAAAAAAATATTTTGTGTTTTTATAAGTTAGCTTTTGCTGTTGCAGTTTGATAAACTCGAGCAGGCAACAGACGTATCTCAGGCGCACGAACAATGGAAACCAAAGGTGGACGTAGCCTAGACGGCGAAAAAAAACCGTTATACACGTAAATAGGCCAGGGTGGCTTGATGCCATAAAATTTAAATCATGTCTAAACGTCTTATCTGTAGGTAGGGCGCCTATGTGTTATCTAAAAGCATGTGCACCGCTACAATAAGAAGCACCGTTACCTTTTACGCACCTTACGCACGCCCTTTAAACAAAGAGTGGCTTTGACCACCACTGATACTCATCAATTATCATGGTCAGCTTGGGGGGATGTGTGAAAGTGAAAACCATATCATCATCATCATCATCATAATAATATGATACTAAGATTGGTAGAATATTGTTGTTAGTTGCTTTTTATGGACAAAGCTATCCATAGTCCTGTTGATGAAGTGCCAAAGCTCAAAACCGTTATCATTTTTCATATCATAATTCAGGGGGTTGCAGAAGGCATTATACGACCCAAGCCCACTGGTAACCAGGTATAGTCTCAATGATGTCAATGTACACTTTGAAACTCGCTGGATGTGAACAAATCTTAACTTTACATTCCAGCTATAAATTGTTAGTGTAACTTGACTGCACTGCTCTTGTCCTTATCTTACACCCACACATTCCTCCCATATATGCCACACACACACACACACACACACACACACACACACACACACACACACACACACACACACACACACACACACACACACACACACACACACACACACACACACACACACAGAGTCTTCGGTTTCACGTTATCTGAAGGTTCAGGACCAGTGTTGGGCAACTGCCTGTTTACACAGTATCTTACCATTATGTCACCAGTAAACAGCAGTTGATGGCTTTTCTTCAATTAATATCAACACTTATGAAACACTTGCGTTTGATACATTTACAGTATGTGACACAAGTGGCATTTCATAGACAGAGGTAATTGAGTAATTACTATAATGAATGATTATAAAATTATTTCTCAATAATTATAATTTGAGTCAGTATCACAATCAACAGACTAAAGATACTGTGCATATAATTGTTGACAGCCACCACCACCATTTTGTTGTTTGTGTGGTTGCTTTTTTTCTTTTCGGGTGCCATTTTGACCTTTGAGCTCAGTCAAGGCTGTCATCTGGTTGCAGTCTGTGAAAGTTTTAAAGACATGTGACTGGATTGTGTTTGTATATAAATACAGTGTGGAGGTACAATACAGGCAAGAAAATAAATAAATCCATATTCATAATTTTTTGTTTATAGGCTGAACCTGGAAAAAGACACACGTTGAAATCCTAGTCACATGCGTTGTAGTGTTGGGTTCACCTGAGCTAAATTTAGAGGCGAGTGTAAGAGACTGAGGGATGAATGCAGGGAGGGACAGCGTCAAAAATGTACTGTGTGGAGAAGGTGGTGAGGGGGTAGAGGCAGGACAGCACACATACTGAGATTTATGGTCAAAGGTTTGTGTGTGTGAGGAAGGTGGAGGCCTTAAAAAAATCTAATAAGTCAATCAGCTTCTTACAAGGAATGACATTGTACTACAAAACCACAACATTATCTAAATATAAACAGAAATTTGTGGTCTTGGGAATAAAACATTTAAATTGGACGTTCATTTGCCAGGCAGAAAGAAATACAACTAAATTAAAGATAAGGTTGTTCTGTAACTGCTGAATGTGTAGAAAGTCAACTGAATGCTACGTTCGCCATGTCAACTTATAAGGTGGTAATTTGTCAGTGTTGAAAAACTGTTTCTGAACTTCAGCTCTGCCTGTTGCTTATTTAGTCATGAATATTTAATGCTATAAGGATATGTTTATCATTTAAAAACCAATGTTGCCGGAGCTTAAAGCACCACACCACACCTGCATGTGGAAAAGTCTCATTTGGAGAGAAATAGCTTCTCATCTTGCCTATAGGTGTCATGCTATAAGTGAATGACAATGTGACATGAAGTTCACGGCAGCTTTATCTAACCATTGAGTGATATTGATATAATATGTGATATATAAACAACGCCATTTCTCAGTGCCATACGACGGCTGCAAGAAGGCCTTATCGTATTCGAATGTTGTGCATATGTTCGCCTATGAACACACAGTACAATGCGATGCAATAGTTGGACAGTTCTTTGCAAATAAAGGAGGACACAGATTCTGACTAAATGCTAAAGGAACGTGTTGATATTCACAACAGCTGCAAACAAAGCCACATATAGTGCACATAGAGTTGCTGTCAAAACAGCGCTGGACCACATGCCAAATTTTTCTGTCGTCCCTCCTCTGAAGAGACATGGCAGAGAAAGGAATGGCGAGTGTGGTGCAGCCCGACAAGACAGGAAAAGCTAAGCAGGCTGAGAACAAAGGCCACTGTAAGACATGTGAGCTACCCAAGAAACATGGTGAGTGGGGGTGTGTGCATAGAGAGAGGCATATGACGCATCATCAGGGTCCCTAGATTCAGTTTTGCTTTAGGACATTAGTCTCATCAGACCAGGCTTAGATATCTGTGAAATATTCATCTTTAGACTTTGTTAAAACGTCTCTGTTTGACTGCAGTGATAACGTTTTGTTTTGCTGCTCTGGCTCAGTCATTAATTCATTATCTTTATAGAGGTTTCATTACCTTAAGCAAGAGTCTCCATCCGCCTGCAAACAATGCAGCATTTATGTGGTGGAGGAAGCAGCAGGACATAAAGCACACAGAGGAAGGCCAGTTAGGAGTTAAACATTAAACCAACTCTAGGTTGTGAGTGAATAGAGGATATTCCTTAAGCTTCTGCAAAGTCACCTTGTCAGAAATTGAAATTTCTTCTTCACACACACATACACACACACACACACACTGACCCACGGGACCCTGATGACAGTCTGAAGCCCGGCGCAGTGCAGTGGTGTGCAGGACCGCACAGTTGCTGACTAACCAAACCTGCTTCTGCTTAGGTTAGCTCTGCTGCATTGGCTTGCATAGTATTTCTTTTCACATCATACATATTAACTAGGTTTTCACACAAGCATAGCCTAGTGGGGCTATTATTAGTATTGAAACATAGAGGTGAATCTTACAGCGAAATGTCCCTGTTGGATGGCTTTGTGATCTTTGAAAATCATCGCTTCTACACATTTCTCGTCCCTTCCTCCCAAGAGGATCAGTCCCATAAGTTAAACAACCTCTGCTTCTTGCCTATGGCCGGGTGTCAGGCAATCAATATAGGGTTCACATGGAAGACGGAGGGGGAGGAGAAAAGCATTCGGACAGGCCCCCTCCAGATGGCCAGTGACCCAGGCTGAGATGAATATGTATACTGATGGATACTGAAACTGAGTGTGTAGAAAACGCTAGCTGCAATGCTTTGTGTGTGTGTTTGAGAAGGAATACAGCTCTTTATGCGTGCTTGTGCCTCCAGGAGTGCTCTCTGAGTGGCATTAGCCTGCTTGCACAAAAGGTGCAGAGCTCTGTGTGTTAACAAGAGAAATGCAGCGTGTATTTGTTTGTATTTGTTCCAGCAATTTGATTTAAAGGGGAAACTCAATGATTGTATCAGTTTATTCCTAAGTCTGTGATAACACTTGTATAATGACTATAATAAAGTATTTTGTGGCAGGGTTTTCTCATTTTGGGCACCAAACTTCTACCAAATTTCCAGGTATTACGTATGAAAGATGTTGGTGTTCTACTTGGAAGGGAATGACAGACACAATATAGTTGCATTATGGGAAATGTAGGATCCATCATATTCGAAGGAGCTGTATATTTTTATTTTTTATTTTAAAAACATGTTCCTTGTTGTTGCTCCATCTTAATGGAGGTGTGTTACTCAATTGCTGGAGAATCACTTTAAGTATGCATTTAGACAGATCAATGCAGGGATGGGTTCGTTTCTATTTGTGTTTTACTGTTGTGAAAAATGGTAAAATCTCAATTTGCATGTCTGTTTCCTTAGGCACAATGGCCACCCCTCCCGCATACGCAGACTTGGGGAAATCCGCCAAGGACATCTTCAACAAGGGCTTTGGTAACTCAACAAAAACTTCTCTGTTAACTGTTTGAACTGAAGCAACATATGATATAAGAGAGCATTGTGTTAGCCCTGAGTCGCTTTATTTGTGCTGTTTAGTTATGCTGCAGTTGTTGCAGTAGAGCCATGCTCTGCAGTTTGAAGATGTAAGTTATTTTCCTACCCTTTCTGTCTTTCTGAATTTTCCCTAATTTCCTTCCTCCCCAGGCTATGGCGTTCTCAAGTTGGATGTTAAGACCAAGTCCCAAAGTGGTGTTGTAAGTACTGCAGTTGTTTAAGCCTCTCACTCCGCTGTCTGTGCTGTGTAGATCAAATGGCTGACTCATGGCGCTGCATCTCACTTCATGTCAGAGTGCGTTTGCTGCCTGACATGTTATCAGTCCAACATACAGAGTCAGCAGGATGACACTGTCTGCCCGATAACTTCACACCTTACTCTTTTTTCCCCCTCAAGCAACATCAGTCTGACATGATGTGCGTCTGTGTTGATATAAACCTGTTGCCTTGGCAATACCATAATGAGCACTTGCATACAGAGTTGCCCAAATGCCACAAAACTCTAACCCTCATTGAAAAAAAAACCAAGAACATTTAAATCCACTCCCTCACAGCTTTCCGCTCTCTGTAGCGCTGTTTTTCATATTTCCCAGTGAGCAGAATACATTTCCGCATTGTGTGGTGTGTTCTCCCTAACTTTCTCTCTTTTCTCTTTTTTTCCTGCTTTCTTCTTTGGACGTTCCTGTCAGATGGTAAGAGAGAGAGAGCGTGTGTGCTTATGTAATGATTACGGTAAACACAGGTTCACTGCAGGGTAAGCCAGTGATACCAGTTGCGTGTTTGTGTGCGGTAGCTTGTCTGGGTGGCACCATTATCCCATCTGCTACACCAGCCATAAACAGCACTGATCCTCAAAAAAAAAAAAAGTCACAACAAACCTTTCCCTCACAGCACTGCATATATTTTCACCTCCCAACCCATTTCTCCATCTCAAAAGGTGAAGTTCCTCTTTTAAATATCCAGCCATGCAAACCTGAGAGGGATTGTTTGGCAGAGGGAAAAGCAGAGAAGCAATGCTTGTTTTTCCCCCCCGCCTGAATGCTTTCTCACCCCTTCTGCCTCTAGTTCCTGTAGTGAATGAAGCAATGTGTCATTCTGCTTCCATTCCCACCTCCTTCTCTACCTCCATCTCCCCCTCATCACTCTATCCCTCTGTGTCCTGCAGGAGTTTGCCACCTCCGGCTCCAACAACACCGACTCGGGGAAGTCGGCCGGCCACCTGGAGACCAAGTACAAAGTGAGCGAGCTGGGCCTCAACTTCAACCAGAAGTGGAACACAGACAATACTCTCACCACAGAAGTCACCATGGAGGACCAGGTTAGAGTCAAACAACAAGATATTAAGACATTTTAAACTTTCAAAACATACAATATTGTTACATTTATAGTAGAATATTGGCTCATTGTTTTTTTCTGCTGTCTGGTTTTGTTTGTCTGTAGCTGGCCAAGGGCCTGAAGCTTAGTTTGGACACGTCGTTTGTGCCCAACACCGGGTAAGAGCAATCCTGTCTAAGTAGTTTTTCAAAATGTCTTCAATAAATCAATCAATGATATACAGATCTAACAATGCTATCTGAATGACTGACCCTCTTTCCTTTGCTTGTTGTTACTCCTTTAGCAAGAAGAGTGCCAAGCTGAAGACCGGCTACAAGCGTGACTTTGTCAACGTGGGCTGCGACCTGGACTTCGACATGGCCGGTCCCACCGTCCACGCGACCGCCGTGCTGGGCTACGAGGGCTGGCTCGCCGGCTACCAGTTGGCTTTTGACACATCCAAGTCTAAACTGACCCAGAACAACTTCTCCCTGGGATACAAGGCCGGTGACTTCCAGCTGCACACCAACGTGTGAGTCACAGCATCAAAGTAAAAAAAAAAGAGAGGAAAAAAGGAAATGGAAGTGATACATGGTTGGATGAAGCGCAGGAAGCATTTCCCCAGGATGATACATATAGAGTTCAGACTAATATCCACTGTTGCTAATCTCCACCTTTTGTATCTGTGTTCTGATATTGTATTTCAGTAACGACGGCACAGAGTTCGGTGGCTCCATTTACCAGAAGGTGAACTGCCACTTGGAGACAGCGGTGCAGCTGGCCTGGACAGCCGGCAGCAATAACACACGCTTTGGAATCGGTGCCAAATACCAGCTGGATAAGGATGCCTCTCTGTCTGTAAGAACTGACCTCAAAATATCTAAAGTGATAAAAATACCTGCATCAGTGGTTTAGAGTGACAATGGCTACAGTGCATAAGGAATTCTACCTTCACTAACACTCCAAAATATCAATCTGTCGTCGAAATACTGAGAGAATCACTAAAGTTAGTAGCATACATCATTAAGGGACGATTAATGTCTGCACAGCATTTCATTGCCATCCATCCAATATCTGTTCGAATGATTCAGTCTGGACCAAAGCGGTTGACTGATGTACCACTACCAACAGGCAGAACCATTGCCATCCCTCATAAAAAAACCTATAACTCCAACTAACTCTGCATCTCACCTGAAATACATTTCACGCCATTATCTTACTCTTCCTTTACATATATGAAATGATTTATCCCAGTTGTCATCCATTGACTTTCCTGATGTTATGGTGATCTAACCTGTCACCCATGTTTCATTTTCTCCCTCACAGACCAAAGTAGACAACGCCTGCCTCGTTGGAGTCGGATACACACAAACTCTCAGGCCAGGTGAGCTATTATTGACTTCATTAATTTCCTGTAACAACAAGAGCACAGGCACGGTTACCTGATAACATACTCTGACACTCCCTCCCTGCAGGAGTGAAGCTCACTCTCTCAGGTCTGATCGACGGAAAGAACGTGAACGGCGGTGGACACAAGGTCGGCATGGGCTTCGAGCTGGAGGCATAAAAGGAGGGATGAAAAAGGAGAGGAAAGCAACGCAGGAGATGAATAAAGAGCCCAAATGTGAAAATACCGTAAAAGGTCCACTCAGCGACACCTAAACACACCTTCCCTCTGAGTCCTGCACACACACATTATTTTGCCTTAAACCCTGAAACCCAAACTCCAATACCTCCAGTACTGTAATTTTTAAGAAAAAAAAATATTTTGTTGGCTATTTTTTTAAATTCTAACTTTATTTACACATCCCACTACCAACTTTTGAGCATAAATTATTAGAATACAACAAAATAATTGCAAATTGCAAGTAATTCATGCAAAACCCATGTGCAACAAATAATGTGCCACATTTTGAAGCACCTTTATACTTTGACTGTGTTCAGCTCAGATTCCTTCAGATATACTTTGGGTGGGATTCTTTTTTGTTTTGGTATATTTTGATTTTGTTTTTTGCATGCTTTAAAAGCTAGACAGAAGTTTGTGACTTTTCAGTATCACATTGAAAAGTGCAGTGACTGTAAAGAGATGCAATAAACACCAGAGAGACTTAAGCAGAGAAGACAAAGAGCTGCTGATCCCTCTCAGACTTGAGTGGGTTGACCTTGATTCCACCATTTGACCTCAGTAACACAGTTTTTAAACTGTGAACCTTAAGTTGCCTAAATGTCTATTTTTCAGGTCCCGAGGCCGATGGCATTTTGGAGCTCTTTGTCTTGTTTTGTGTCCTGTACCCATTCAACATTTACCACTACACTACACTTTATCTGTGCTGTGCTTTGTATAGGAGAGTTAGTCAACAGTTAGGACCTCAAAATGATTGTTGTTGAATTAATGGAATAAAGAATGTTAATCACAATGATCTTGATGGTTGATGTTTTTATTTTTTTTTATACTTCGGTTGACATAAAACAAAAGTGAAGGATGAGGAGAACTTTTTTCCTCATTCCCAGAAAAATGGAAATTATTTCATAGAAAAACATCACTTTAAGATAAAAAAAAATTACAAGTTTTGTTTTGATAAAAAATTTCTCATTCTGTTATTATCGCAGACACTGACAATATGTTACATCTCCAATCACTATGTACACTCTATATACAGTTTAAATACCTCTTGAGTTTGATTACAATGAGCACAGCAAGAAACTCATGATGCAGGCACACAATATTGAAATGGTACAGTCACATCTACTGTAGATTTAAATATAATGGAAATTAATGGTATTAAAATGTTGATTTATACGGTTTTATTAAAAGCTATTTTTAAACTTTTTTTTCAGTCCATAGATTTGACTATAATGTACAGTGTGCATTTGGTCGGTAAAGGGAATGTTTCAAAATTAAGGTTTAGACCACAAATCTGTATTTGTCACCATATTGGACCAATGTGTATGTGTTGTCTCAACATGAATTTAACACCATAAAGCTTCACTTATTGCAGGACACTGGATGGCACCTAACTGTTCAAGTGTTCCTGTTATTATGTCCACCTTCAACATAGTTATCAGTGGATGCACCACAGAAAATTGATAGTCATTCAGCATAGGATTATAAACATCAACCACGTCGTCTTACTAAAATAAAGATTATTTGCAATAAAAAAATAATAGTCCTGTGAGACACACATACTGTATATTTGGTTTCATAACACACACACTTCAAGGGCAGGGATGTTTTTAGAGCATGACATGTCTTAAAATATAATATGTAAATCCCTGATAAAAGGAGTACAATGAAACAAATGTAACAAAATATTTAGTTCACTTCAAATTATAAGAGAAATGCTTCCATCTGTCAATTTCATTATTTACATTTGTGAATTCTCTCACTTTTAAAGCGTGTTCTGAGAGACTTAGTCTGATGCTGCTCGCAGTCCGCATGCCTCTCTGTACACTGTTAGACTGTAGCAATGTGTGCAGGTATGTTCTGAGTGGGATTTTATACAAGGTTAACAAACGTCATATACGATCCATGAAACTAATGGAATGATTGATCCGTGCATAATGAAGTGCAATTTTATCACAAAATGTATTTAAAAATGTGTTTACATTAAAAATGGATGGATAAGTAATATCATTTTTTAATAAATCCCTCTGATGTTTGCTACAGTGTATCTCATTAAGATAATATGTGCCAGCGGCTATTACTCCATCCATCCATTCACATTGTCAAACAAACCAGCTAGCGCTGCTTCCTAATGTGGGTTGACATCCCATCCACACGGAGGCAGTAGAGTACCGTATGTAAGCAAGGAATGAAGTCCAGTTTAGGAAAGGTCGCTGGAGAAATTCTGGCCTCCGTGCAGCCACTGCCACTCGCTCAACATCTACGACCATAAAAAACAAAGGTTGGTGTATTCATTGTTCGTAGTTTACTTTTTTACTTTTTCAAGTAAAAGCAGATAATAAGAAAACCCTAAACTAACTGCATAATATCTCATAATTGCAAAACACAATGAAATGATCATGAACAACACTAGGCAGCTGCTTGGCAAGCCGACACAAGACGAGTGTAAGATAAGTTCCCACATACCTCCATGCCGTTCTCTGATTCATGGATGGTGTCGTGCAGCAAACTCTGAAGTCGACTCTCAAACGTCCTGCTCTCCTCCACCAGAGACTCGTCACTGCAGACACACCCAGAGTGATTCATGTTACACAAGTTTGATAGTAGTTTATCTATGGATATACAGTATAGATATAGGAACTGCACACGTGCCATCTGGAAGGCTTTGCTGATGAAGTCTGTCTTCAAAGTTAAATGGAAAGCAGTGTGGAGTGTATGATAGTGACATTTTAAGTGTCAGGTTTTTAAGAGGCTTGTAGGGGGAGTCAAGTTAATTTCCTGTTGTCCTAAATAACATTAACACACAAGATGGGACCTTTGACCCTGGATGGAAAACTTCCTTTTACCCCCAGGTGTGTGCGTGTTTGAACTGTAAGTGCACTCACAACTGCTGCAAACTGTGCCTGGGGGTCAGCAGAGGTGGCACAGAAGAGGGGGTTCTTAACCCATCAGGACTCCCACTCACCGGGCTGCGAACTTTACTCTACAAAAAAACAAGACAATGAGGACGTTATTGTTTAGTTTACACAGTTGACAGAACCAGCTTTTTGTGGAATAAATGAAAGAAAATAATATGGTTTGTTTTTGACGATTATTACAGCCAATTTTCATCCCTAAAGGGCAGAGTGTCTGTTTACTCACACAGGCGACTTTGAGCAGGTTCCAGAGCTCTCTCTGTCGTTTCTCCTGCAGACTCATCAGGACTTGTTCGCTCTCAGCCATCTTCTGCACCACGCCGTCCACCTTCGGCAGCAGCTCCATCACACGCTGTCTGCACACTGCCGTCTTACTGCAGGATACACACAAGCACACACACACACACACACACACACACACACACACACACACACACACACACACACACACACACACACACACACACACACACACACACACACACACACACACACACACACACACACACACACACACACACACACACACACACACACACACACACACTATTTTTGGGGGGGTTCTCAAGTAGTGAACATGAGCGTCTCGCCCATCAACTACGTAATCGACTTTATGTTCCAGACTGAGATCCAGGCCTTAAGCTATGAGACATTAGTAACCGCAGACTGGATGGTTTATTTTAAAAATGAATCTTACATTAATGCGAGGTTGAGACTTTTTACATTTGTTTATAAATAATACTTTGCCTCATTTTTATACAAATACACAAATTCCCAAAGGCAACGACAGAGCAGTTCATTCATCAGATCACCCCTCCCCCCCCCAAAAAAAAAGATAGGTATGAAAACAAGCCTTGTACTAGAAAATTGTTTCAGACTTGAAAACAAACAGTGTTTTTTGTACCTGAGGTGTGTGTAGAAGTCTCTGAGCTTCCTTTCGTAGAACTGCACAGCCTGTAGCACCAGGCGCACCACCTCCTGACTGTCCCCTGAACTCCTCTGGTCTGCGCAGAGCAAGGGCAAAAGAAAAGGAAACATAAAAGGATGTTTATTCTCACAGGAAAACACCGTTAACAAGACGTGTTATCTAAGGAGTCATCCGAACCTCGGGGTTTCTCTCGGAGTTTGCGGAACAGCTCCATGGCCTTTCCTTCACTGAGGAACAAAGAGGGGAAGACAGCAGAGGGGGGCCCAAGATCACAACGCTGTTTGTTGTTGTTGCTGCATTTCATTACAGTTAAGCTTTGGTTCAGACTTACAGTGTGTCTAAGGCCTCTCCGCTCCTCCACGGCTGTCTCTGCACATCCACTATGTCTGGCTGCAGCTGCATCATCTCCTCCTCCAGTTCGGTCACCCTTGCCTTCACACCCACACATGGGTTTCAGTCTCTTTAAAGCACACTTTTCTATTCCTTACACACACACGCACACACAGACACATACACACTCAACTCTACCTGACCACAGCTGACAGCAGTTTGCTCCATCTCCCTCCACACGCCCAGGAGTTTCTCTGACGCTAGAAAACGTCAAAAGAAAATTAACCGACCACCAGACTGAGCTACAAATAATTATGATAAAATCAAGAGATTAAATGACTTTTTGGCAGCTGTAGTGTAAACTTCCTGCTGCTATCAAGACGTTTTTGTAACATAGTACCGATCCCGGTGGCTGTCTGCTCCTGGTATTTGTCCATGTCTATGTGAAGGCTGGTGGTGAAGAAGTCCAGCTTGGCCATGAGTCTCTGGTGCATGGACACCATCTCATTCTTTTGTTTGGACAGTGAAGAATTGTGTCTGAGCAGACTCATGCTGAAAGACAAAAAGGAGAAAAGGGAATTGGTTTGGTGTTATCAAACAGTAAATGCATGTGTGTTTTGTGTGTCTATTTATGTAAATGGTCCTACATGGCAGCTTTCTGCCCCTGCTGCAGTCTTTGCCAGTCTTCCTTCAGGGAGCGGATGGTGTGCCACGCCTGTCCACATGTCCTCCTCAGAGGGCTGTACGCCAGGAGGTGCTTCGGGTCGGTTTCTATGAAAAACAAAGAAACAGGCAGAGAAACAGAGAGGGAGAGAGAGAAAGAGGGAGAGAGATGGTAGAGTCAGACCAGAGCAAAATATGTTTACATTTATTGTTATTTTATCAATTACTTTTTGCCATACAAAGAGCTTTTTTTCTCCACAGGGTCTTCAACTGCCAGAAAACATGGTTATTTAAGCCTAAAACTATTTTTTATTTTCTTCAACGTCTACGGTCATACCTGTAGACGACCCAAACCATGATTTCTGAGGGTGTATAATGTTTGTTTTCTCTGTATATTAACAGTATGTGTGGCTCAAATTTGGTAAATGTGGAGATTATGGTTTTGAACAAAATACAAGTCTTTATCTGCTACAGGCTTATTTCATTTATTCAACAAAATCTCAAAGCTGGAACGCTCATGTGGAAACCCTGAGTGAAGCCTCTATCCCAGTTGACACACAAAGAAAGAAATATCTGCCTGAGAACTCAATTAATCAAAAAGGAAAGCAGAAGTGTTGAACACAAAAAAAGCTTTGAGAGAACTAGAGATGAAAGGAGTTTTTAACTATCGTTTGCTTATTGCTGTGTACTCACGGGCGAAACGGATGTTTTCTGGAAGGGTGCGAGGAGCGAACTGAGGCTCGTAGCTGCAAGAGGAGCGATCAAACAGGAAGACCAGAGGCAGGTCTGTCCGTCGTCCATCTATCTCCTACAGGGCCAAGAAAACAACAACGCTATAACTCAGTCCATTTTTACATTGTGCTGCTGACTATTATGTGAAGGCATAGCTTCTTTACATGCTTGAGTGTGTGTGTGTGTGTGTGTGCCGATATTTATGCCAGATATTACAGTGTAATCTACGGCGCATTGTGTGGCCAGTCCGTGAGGCTCCAGGGCTAACCCCGCTTCCAGCAGCAGCTCCTGATTGGCTGCCGGGATGTCTGTGTCTTTCTCTATCCTGAGCTGCAGGTCTGCCACAGTCTCCTCGTCTGAGACAGAGTAGGTCAGGATCTTAGCAGACATCATGTTCAGGACGTGAACCATCTGAAGGGGGAAAGAGAAAGGACCGGGCACATTGAAGAAGGAAAATATAGATGTGTTATATGCCTGAGCAATTAAAAGTGCACAAAAGGCAGTTTGGTACTTGGAAAAGTTTGTTTGGACCAGTGATTTCTGGGTATCATTTATTATACATTAATATGTCATACAATACAAAGACGAAGAATAAACCAAAAAATGACTCAGTGGACCTTGAGCTGCAGTATGAGCCCCAGCTGGGAGAAGCAGTCGCTGGGCGTGGCCTCGGGGTCTTTGCCTCTCCCCTGAGCAGACCACTTTAACATCAGCTTTAGCCACCTCTCCAGCTTCTCTATTAACAGACTGTCAACCACAGTTAACAGGTTAGACTGAGATAATGAGAGTCTTAAGTGAGCATCTTTTCATGTGTGTGTCTGTGGCGGATACAATTGTTTACCTGTTGAGGTTGTTGGGCTGAGGCAGGTGTTTAGCGAAGCGGACTTCCCCTGAGAGATCCTCATAGACGGCAATGTCATTGTCCTGCTTCAGCCTCAGTTTATTGTGCCTTAAAAAAAGGATGCAAATGGAATAAATTAGTGAAAAGACCTGAGCATTTTGGTTTTAAAGAATAAATTAGTTAGTCTTTTTGTCATGGTACAAAGGCTTTTTTCCTACCATTTAATCCTGCATTGAATCATGTTCAAGTCTGACCTACAACTGAACCTGAGTTTCTGCAATAACGGGAGAGTATTTTTCTTCTATGCAACTCCAGCCCTGTGGGAGTTCATATCTTTAATTCATCACATTAACGCGGCACCAGGGGCATTGATGTTGGCATAACCAACATATCCTGCAATTCTTTGCTTGGGCATCATATTTGTTTAAATGTTCCTTGTGTGTTACGATTCAGTCATGCAACAATAACACCTATTCGGAATTTTCAGTGTTGCTTAACATTGAAAAACGTCATTGTTCAGATCATATCACAAAATGCTAAACTAGTCATGTTGGTGCAAAAGCATAAATAATAGAGAACATTAAATGCGTAAAAAAAGGCAATATGGTAAAATGGTGAAAAAATTGGTCACGCATCATATTCGTTTTGGAAAATAAGACTTCAATTTTTTCCACTTCATGATGACTTTCAGGAACAAATCCCAAACTTGTTTCAGAAAATGGAACTTTTTGAAAGGTGGTACTACCAAGGAACAGGTTGCCAGGTTGGTAAGAAAGGGCGAAATCCTGTGATACACTCAAACACCAGAGTCCCGAAGCTCCAGTAGTCCACAGTGACCGTGTACTTCTGTCTCTCAATGAGCTCCGGAGCCTGCAAGATGGAAGGAAATAAAGAAGTTTAGCTGCTTCTGATTAGAATAGGGTGAAAAAGATTGTGTGGAAAATGTGTCCAATCGTGTTTCAGATAACTTACCAAGTACTGAAGAGTTCCCACAAATGAGGTGCAAAGGCTGCTCTGGTCCAACTCTTTAGCATAGCCCAGATCTATAATCTTATGGATCAACTAAGGTTAGGAGAAGAAGAAAAAAATGTATTAGCAAAATGTGATCGTATTAATTACAAATAACTTCACATTTAGCAAAATACACTTACTGCCGTACTGCTGTTGTAAAGATCACACAAACAAGATATGACATGTTAATAAGTGAGCTTTAGATGTGCCAGGCTTGATGTTTTCATTCTTCCCTGCTATGCTAAGCCAAGTGGCTGCTGGCCCTACAGTATCTAAGGGAAAGATACAAGAGAAGAGAGTATTTTCTCATAAAATTCCCCACCAGAAAAGCCATTAAAAGTATTTCCCAAAATGTAACACTGTTCCTTTAAATCCTGAAGGACTCAAGAACACACAAGTAGAAATCAACTTTTAATAGGCTTCTGTACATTTGTGCACGGCCCATTTCTGTTTCAATAATGTCCCAAACCAAAAAACTAAGTCTGTATATATTCTTTTTGTATAACAAAAACAAGTTTTCAGGCAAAACTATAAAATATAATTGGTTACAATTTCTATAAAGGCTGCAGTGTGTATAAACATGGGATATATAACCTATTTAATATGTCTGGCCTCATTTATGTAACATTGTTCATTTTCCTGTGTCCTATAGTGAAGGCTTGTGGGGAGGGGATTACATAGTATTATGGGATTCGTTACAGGACAAACAAAATAAAGGGAGAACCAGAGAGAAAGATAGGATCCCAAAAGTTCCTTGTGGTTTGGGTGAATTCGTCATAACAAGATGCTTCACAGGGTCTTTAACTCACTCTCTTCTCTCCCTGCTGCAACACAATGTTTTCTGGTTTCAAATCTCTGTGGATGATCCTCTTCTTGTGGAGGTAGGTTAGAGCCGAGGCTGAAGAAGTAGAAAAAGATGGAATAAAAGTCAGAACAAAGCCAGAATGTAGAGTTAGATTTGCATGCATTGTTTATTATGTGCTGAAAATTCCTAAGAGGTCAATGCTGTGGGTAAACTAGAACTAGACCGATAAATCAACAAGGCCGTTTATGTATGTAGGGCGAAAACTAACAAGAAACCAAATACAATCAGTAAGGACGCCATACCTATACAGATAGGTTTTTGATTGAACTGACGTCCTAATTGCCCACAATTCAAAATGAGGGTCAGAGATTTGAGTTATGTACTTGTATGTATGTTATATATGCCAGAAGTGGCTTACATATTATAGTCTCCAGCCAGATGCATGTGATAAAAGTGTAATGATTGATGTCACACTGTACTGACACAACCTTGAGTACACTTCTACAACACTGCAGAAAGGTGGGAAGTTAGACCACAAGAGGTCAGCAAAAACAAGATTTTGAGTCAGCGCTACATTTCTTTTTTATTTTGAAAAGTAAATCAACGCTCCTCTGAATGTCTTGTTTTTACTGACCCTCAGGTATTTCATCTTCTGATCTGGTTGCAGTGATGTACAGGTGTACTCCAGAGCCCAATGACATCACTGCTGTCTGTGGTTAAAGGTGTTTGTTAAGACCAATAAGAGGATACAACTCATTAAGTACATTCTATAACCTTTAAGCTGTAGGAGTTGAGTGAATAGGTTATAATGTCGCTTTACTTATGCGTCAAAGGGTGACTAGTGTGTGTGCTGGCAGCGAGAGTTTGACGAAGCAGAACACATAACTGTGCTTCTGCTGGTGTGTGTGTGTGTGTGTGTGTGTGTGTTTGGGTGTGGGTATGCAGCATGCCTGTGTCTACCCTCGCTTGTGAAACAGTTTAAAGGGGATCACTCATTATCAGGAAATGTCCAGCTGCGGGTAACAGGAAAAGGAGTTTGTGTGGGTCTGTGTCTATCTTAATGTGTGTGTGTGTGTGTGTGTGTGTGTGTGTGTGTGTGTGTGTGTTACTCCGATCTCTACTCGTTTCATGTGTGATCCATACCATATGCTTCCTCTCTCAAACCTGTTTAGACAGTGTGTAATATACATGTGTTGTTGATGTGAGCATTCGTAAATTATGTTCGAGCGTGAGTGTCCAATTGTTGACGTAGGCCACTGTCCGTCTCCATGGTGACTAAGAGGTTGGTGGTTTCAGGTCACTGATGACATCATGACGCTGGTCACCATGATCATTTCCTCAATACTACAGGAAACTAATCACACTGTCGGCTCACTAAATTAATCACACAATTAATCTATCACTCTTACATGCGCATGATTGAAAATATTACAGAGCAGGATACTCACAAATGTCACATAACAGAATCAAAACGGAGCCTTCCCTCATCCCACAGCAGTTCTCCATGAGGTTCAGGTACTGCAGAGAGCACAATCGCACAGACACTTGATTCTTGAGTAACATGAACAATGGGAATAAAAACCGATACAACTTTTTCACTAGGCCTTTTTAGATGGACATTTCTAGGAGCGATGTTTAAAGCTGTTTTTCAAAAGGGCAAATGGGCTCTATTGTTGTAAAGCCTTTGATATAAAACAATATTTAAAATGTTCTACAGCTAGAAAGTTGTAGCCGGCCTGACAAAAGGAAAGAGTATGGTGCCACTCCATCTATCTCTAACTCGACTGCTTAGTTTTTCAACCATCTGGGATGCTTTGAAATTTTTATGTGATGGTTGGCATTTTCCTCCCCTACTAGCTTCCTGGGTGCCAACATTGTCTATCGCCTCAGGCTGCGGTTTCAGATTGAAACCTGCTCCAGTTTTCTCGCCCCGAAGAACAATTGGCCGGTTGTTGGAGCAAAGAATTGGACAGGCACATTCTTGTGTGTGTGAGTGTCTTCACAAAGTATATTTTAACAATGGTGATTTGTGGTTTCAGTTTTGAGGTGTCTAGTCTACTTTCTTTTCTTTTTTGATTAAACAATTTCTTATACACTTTCTTATACACACACAACACTTATTTCAGGGTCATGAAAGCGGTTCAAAAAGGTTTGCCACACATGGCTACCGCTCCCAGTTCATTTATTTGATTCCACACTTCATCCCGAAGGTTTGTGAGCTCTAATCCACAGTCCTAAACCACTCATATGAGTAAAATCTTCTGCAGTCTTTTACCTTCCTCAGATCCCCTCCCTGACAGTATTCCATTGCCAACAGCGGCAAGTCATTGGTGGCCACCAGTTTCTCCATTCCTTCAGGAACTTCTCTGGCTGCAACAACATTAACATGATCCAACCTGTGTGAGTAACGATGAGCAGACATAAGTCAGTGGAACTGCACAATGTGTCGTAGTATCATATTTCTATCATTGCTGAAGTAATGGCAACAATCCTATAGCCAAGGGATGACATATCCCAAGATTGGTAACAGTGGGACAGTCACAGTACAGTTTGCAGAGAGAGATGGAGATGCAAAGTTTTAACTGAGTCCTCCTTTGCTGGGGTCGAAACAGGTGTTGATGACAAAAGATAAGCATAGAAAGATAGTACAAATCTAGGCAAACTATTCCCAATGTTTTTGGCTTGAGACTCATTATATTTAATCTCAAGTTCACCTTCTAAGTGATCATTTTCTTTGTCTTATTTGAATACATTTAAGAGGCATGAAGATACAAAATGATCTAGTTATTTACAAGAAAACAGTCAAAGACTGGGAGGATTTTGTGCAGCCATAATGAATTTTTCTGCTTCCTTATTCAGTTGATACTCTTCTAAGATATATCTTACGACCTCTTGAGCGTCATGTACTGCAGGTAGGAAACCACTGATGTTGACCAATTTATTTAAAGCAACATGAAACTTTAGGTAACTTCCTTAACCCCGGTTCTCTGAGTAACATGAGTGAGACATCGAAACGAATGTTAAGAAAGAGAAAAAAAAAATTCCGCATACACCTGCGTCATAAGAATTAGAGATAAAGAATTCAATCTGTATCTGTTCTCAATTGTTGTTTCCAATACTGACATACTTTCACACCTTTGTGAGAACCTTTTCAACAGATAATGGCTTCAAAACAGGTTACATCAGTTGGCCTCCTCACCTTTCTCCCTCTTTGATTTTCTCAGTTTCATATCTCTTATTAAAACAATGTGTTTCTGATAGTCACAGGGTCAAGCCTTCTTTAAAATAGCAAAGGAGAAATAACTAAGATAATAAAACTCAAATTGATACCAGATCCACAAGGGAGAGGTTTAACATTGTAACCATAACATTGCACAGCACGTAATCAGTGTGAGTGTGCTCACAGATGATAGTCAACACTAGTATGCACTAGTAGTTGGTTATCTTTAACGTGTATTATTCCTGCAAATCTAGATGATCTTGCATGGTCAAATGAGAAAACACTCAAACTAACATAAACATAGTATAATAAGACTCTTGGGAAATGCCCACACTTGATCTGTGGAAAATATTTCTCTCATCTTTGTTCAATTTAACTTTGAAAACACATTTTAGGGGAGCGTGGATGTAAAAAGTATGGCCACATGTGCAAAGAATGTTAAAAGGCTGATATCTTGTGATACAAGAAAACAACCTTTTGTTTCCTCAAAATGATAATGGAGAACTTGAATACAGTCATATGAAAAAGTTTGGGAACCCCTCTCAGCCGGCATTATAATTGACTCTGCTTTCACAAAAAAAATATAAAAGTGGTATGTCTTTAATTTACCAGGAACAGCTAAGTACTGGGATGTTTTCCAAACAAAGATTTTTTGAAAAGCGGTATTTGGTTGTATGAAATAAAATAAAATGTGAAAAACTGGCTGTGCAAAAATATAGGAACCCTTGTGGTTTTGTTGATTTGAATGCCTGTAACAGCATGTAAAACTGATGACTTTAAACACAAAGTTGGTTGGATTATGTTGTTAAGCCTTGAACCTCATAGAAATGTCTGTTTAATCATGAGAAAAGGTATTTTAGGTGCCTAAATGCAAGTTGCACTTCTCTTTGACTCTCTGCTGAAGTGAGACAGAATGGGATCATCAAAACAGCTCCCAAAAGATCTGAAAAACAAAGATTGTTCATTGTCATGGTTTAGGGGAAGGCTACAAGAAGCTTTCCCAAAGGTTTCAATTGTCAATTTCGACTGTAGGGAACGTTGTCAGGAAATGGAAGGACACAGGCATAGTGGCAGTTAAACCCAGGCATGGCAGACCAAGAAAAAAACAGGAGCGGCATAGGTGGAGGATTGTGAGAATGGTTGCACACAACCCACAGATCACCTCCAAAGACCTGCCAGAACATCTGGCTGCAGATTGTGTATCTGTACATCGTTCAACAATTCAGCGCAATTTGCACCAAAACATCTGCTTTTTATAAAGACCAAATAACTTAATTTTTGTCTCATCAGTCCAAAGCATTTTCTTCCAATATGAAGCTGGCTTGTCTAAATGAGCTTTTGCATACTCCATGCAACTGTATCTGTGGCGTGGGCGCAGAAAGGGCTTCCTTCTCATCACCCGGCCATACAGATGGTTGGTGCAAATTGCACTGAATTGTAGAACCATGTACAGATACACAATCTGCAGCCAGATGTTCTTGCAGGTCTTTGGAGGTGATCTTTGGGTTGTGTGCAACCATTCTCACAATCCGCCGCATATGCCGCTCTTGTACTTTTCTTGGTCTGCTAGACCTGGGTTTAACTGCAACTATGCCTGTGTCCTTCCATTCCCTGACAACGTTCCTTACAGTAGAAATTGACAATTGAAACCTTTGGGAAAGCTTCTTGTAGCCTTCCGCTAAACCATGACAATGAATAATCTTTGTTTTTAAGATCTTTTGGGAGCTGTTTTGATGATCGCATTCTGTCTCACTTCTGCAGAGAGTCAAAGAGAAGTGCAACTTGCATTTAGGCACCTAAAATACCTTTTATCATGATTAAACAGACCTTTATATGAGGTTCAAGGCTTAACAACATAATCCAACCAATTTTGTGTTTAAAGTCCTCAGTTTTACATGCTGTTACATGCATTAAAATCAGCAAGACCACAAGGGTTCCCATATTTTTGCACAGCCAGTTTTTCACATTTTATTTAATTTCATAAAACTAAATACTGCTTTTCAAAAAATCTTTGTTTGGAAAACATCCCAGTACTTAGCTGTTCCTGGTAAATGAAAGACATACCACTTTTATCTTTTTAGTGTGAAAGCAGAGTCAATTATAATGCCGGCTGAGAGGGGTTCCCAAACTTTTTCATATGACTGTAATAGTGTAATGATCTGACACAACCTTGTTCTTATCTTTATAAGGAGAAGATGAGCTTTGTTTCCTTGATATCACGAACAATGAATGAACAATGAACATAAGAAAAAACTTTTTGCGATAACGGGTTGATTATTGCGTTATCTTGTGATAACGCTTGTCTTCTTGAGATAACATATAACCTGTGATCTAAAGAAAACCTCAATTAATATTATATGTTATAAGAGGAAACACCTTTTCCCAACGTTATCACTAATAGTACGGCCTTTCCTAAATGATGTAAAAATTGTGCAATGAAATAGCAAACCTGCATAAGATTGTGGAATAAATGTATATTTTTCTCTTGGTTTTGATTAAATCATTCAACCAATGACAAAATAAACACAACACAAGTTCCATAAACACATCAAAACTCAAAAAACAATGTTAAGTGATATATTTTTCTGTATATGTGTGCGTTTGTGTTAAGTGGCTTGATTGCTATAATGGTAGGTTGCCATGTATTGTGTCGCCTGCCCTGTGGTTTTTTTCTCCACGAGTTGAGCGTGGGTGCACGGGAGGGTTGTGGTTGTGACCATGTCTGTCTGAGAACAACACACTTGTTAAAATGGGACTAGGAAAGAAATTGGTTTTATTCTTATGTTTGCACCCGCAAGGACAAAACGCACCCACGCTCCCACATGCATTTCTTGCATTTCATCAAAATCTGCATGCGCTGCCATCCATCTCCAGTGCCCCGACTGACACCAAAACTCAAACTGTTAATAGACAACACAGACGAGTGGGGAAAAGAAAACACACACCAAAGCAGCGCCAAATGAGGAGGCGGCACATTATGCTGTCAGAAATAACCACCAACACACCGAAATAACCCCAAATTCCATGATGTTCTAATTAGTGCTGCCTTGTGTGATTTTTACTATTCAAGGACACAAATTTAGAACTTGTATTTTGAGAAAACTTGCAAAAACAGATGGGTTCATAAATGTCAAACTCGTAAGCACGCAGCTTGTCATGGAATGTACCACGGTGAATCACAACGGGTCAAACCAACACTTGTCTCCCGTGCTAAAAAGAGCTTTGAGGCAGAGCACTGAAGTGTTTGGACGGTAAAAAGTAGCGGGGAAATCAAAGGTTTGTTTAGAACTGAAGGGTCACACACTTGATGCGTCACTAAGGAGGAAAAAAAGACCCCAAAATTATTGTTAACAGAGAGACAAGCTTAGGCAAGATGGCGTGGTCAAACATAACAAAAACAAAAAACAAACCAAACAGTTGGGAAATCTGGTACATTTCACTGCCCGCATGTGACGGAAGGAATCCCTGCTGATTGATATGAAAGACAACCTACTCAAGTTGGTTCTGTTCTACAGAAGCCATTAGTAAGCCTTTATAAGAGTAAAACTATGAGTGAAAAAATAGGGCAAACATAATTTCTACCCTGTGTACTTTGTGTAAGGTATACATATTAAAATCTATATATCTGACTCCTTAAGTTACTATGATCTGAGCATTACCATAAGGCAGGTCCAGTGAGTCAGTGCAGGACCACTGTCCAAGTCAAAACTCATACCATAACAACACACATACAGGGAGCTTTGTTGCAAGTCATCCCCCTCTCTCTTCCATGTTCCCTGTCGCCATTGTACACTCCCTATCTAATGAAGGCAAACCGCCAAGAAAAGAAAACTGGCTGGCATCTGGAGAAAAAAATATATATATAATGAGGCTGCCATGTGTCTGTTGTGAGTATACTGTACGTGACAGTATTTGAAGGAGTGGCAAGAAAGGAGCCAGAAAAAAGCACTCGATTTTTCCCTGCTCTTAACCCATTGATGACTATGGCAATCTAGGATGCATGTCCTTAATGCCTGAGGGTTTTCTGAAAAAATAGTATGAATTGTCAAATCTACCAAAACCTTAATATCTAAGCCTGTGTAGCACATAGAAACATGAAATAAAATACATTTAAAAGTTAAGGTTCACAGGTTTGATTTAAACATGCTCCCTTAGCGCTTACAAACCAACAAATATTTCTAAAAATCGTCAAAATTAGATGAATTAGAAAATTATTTAATATTGTTAATAAATAGATGCAATGTGTTGTGTGATTTTCGTCAGTAGTCTATAGTAGACCTTGATTCTGCGCACCAAACGCCACTAACTGTTCTGTCGCCGACATAGCCGGCGTATTTTTTTTATAATTTTTTTAATTTTTAATTTTTTTGATTGACATGATTTTCGGCAAACCACACAACTTTTGGGTGGTCACGTGGTCTTAAAAAAATCAACAAAACCCACCTCATGTGTATTTGAACCAATGACAGTGCATTCAATGCTGGGAATGCCATGAAAATTAGATAAAGTAATAATGCTGCACGATGCAGCATCAGGCAGGAGAGCCAATGTGGCATCGCGCAGCAGCCGTCATCAATGGGTTAAGTAGGTTGATTCAGGTGAGGAGAGTGAAACCGACCTTTTCATGATCTGGATCTCCAGACACCATCTCTCTTTGTTTCTCGCACTCAGCTCCTGACGGCACTGCTTTATGGCGACCTGCTCCTCTGTGTCCTGAAAGCAAGCACAAGGCTCATTTAGAAATCGGCCTTATATTTGGGAATTAATATGACAGCTCTGGTGTGTTTACATTTGGGGATGCAACTCATGATTATTTTGATAGTCAATTAATCAGCTGATTCATTTCTAAAATAATAGTTTTTGGCCCAAAAAACATCACAAAACTGGAAAAATGTCCGTCACAATACATTTTTATTTTATTTTCTGTAATGCATTTAAATAACTCATAGTAAACTTAAAATAGTTTCAAAACTATTTCACTAATCAATGAATCGACTGATCTTTGCATCTCTATAAAACAGCAACACATCAGTAAAATTTCATTTGTGAGACATTTGTTCAAAATTAGAACATTTCTAATACATGTTATAGGTGCTCTATTACGTTTTTGATGTAAAATACGTACTTCAGCATGACCAAGTTAGTCTTAGAAACTTGATTTTATTGCTTTTCTATGCTAAGGTATGCAAAGGTTTTTCTGCTGATAACAAACAAAGACAGACAGATAATGAAAGGGAAGGAATGTAGTAAAAACCAAATACACAAAATGGTTGTTGAACCAAAAATATACTGAACGAGAAACCACAGAAAAGATGAGCAACACAAGTACATGTCACTACCTGTCTCTCATGGCATCATCAGGGAAATGGCACCCACCCTGCTTCCCATAACTTCCTATATGACCTATTAATAGCCCACAGTATTGTCAATAATACAGGAATACAGGAAACTTCTTCCAGAGGAAATGTAGTCATCGCAGCAGCAGCAGTGCCCTCTTCAGTGAAGTGATTTTCCCATCAGTCCTATTGCCCCTTTAAACCCAGTCTACTGCGGACGCACCAATGATCACTGATTAAACTGTTGAACAATGCGTCATTGACTCTAGATAGAACCCTTCCTTGATAGCTCCACAAAGGATTAGAATTAAATGAAATTACAGCCTTAAGTTTGTTAATATGTATTCTTAAAAACGCTGAATTTCTCATCTAATACTCGTATGATTAACACCTAACTATACTGATGGACAATATGATGATATCACAAATGACTGGAAAGATGCAGTGCCCCTTGAGGCAACTAAATATAAATCAGGAAATAACTAAAGGACTGTACGTTAGAGAGCTAGACAGCTTTTTCAAGTTTCCCATGTGGAGAAAATCAGATGATCTCCATTCATGATAAACAATGTGAGTGTCACTTTTCAAAATTTATGAGCATATCCAAATGTCCTACAACTCCAACATATGTTCAAATAATGTAAACAAACACTAATCTACAGTATATCTAAGATTGCAATGCCAGATTTCAAATAGACAGTTTTTTATTCAGAAATCACATGATAATAACGAGAAATGTAGACACCACCAAGGAAGCAGTCAATAGAGTGGTCTGGTATCCTCACTTCTAGTGATGACAAGTGTTTGGGAAATGATGTTCTATATTTGAAACCGCAATAGAAACTATTTCCAAGGAATAATTTCTCAAGTGCTTTACTATAGTTCCTGACTCTCCATCACTGATCATGCTGCCTGGAACCAAGCCTAGTACGTTCGCCTTGAAAGTGAGTGAGTGAGTGAGTAACACAACTGATGAAAGGTCTTAAAAAGAGGAAGCGGAAGGTCCACTAAGCGGGCGTGTTCATATTCCCATAGTATTTACTTGCAAATGATTCTTCTCTGCAAAGCTCTCATCCGGTGACTTACAGTGATATCATTACAATAGACGGCGTGTCCATAGGACTCAGGTGCACAGGACTGCTTCCTGGACCGATGTCATGCTATTTACAGAAATCACTGTAGGGGAAAACCCCATTTTCAAATGCTCTTTTTAGACAAATTGTTTTTCTGATTTGTAGAGGGAGAGATGAGAGGAATAGGCCACAATTTAGCTATATTGTTGTTTTTGAGTCAAAACTCAGTCACATATTAACACGCAGATCCACATATTACTAGATTCAGCGTGACTTAAGACTTTCTCAGGATGTCATTATCTCATTCATCAGGATTTAACTTCCATATATCTGCTAAGAATTAATATAGTGAATATGCTCTTATGGCCTGAGAATTTATTCAGCATCAAAATACATCCATGGGTATACTGCAAACATGAATTGTCAAAAAAGATATGCTTATAAAATGTGGATTCATTTCTTGCTGATAGCTAACTCAATTCCCCTGAAGGTCCACCAAATGGAAAATGTGAGGCAGCTTTGCCTGTTGTTTCCTTATTTTGTCTGTTTTAAGTTTGTGAAAACTGAACTCAATGAGCAAAACACTGAAGCATCCCTTTTGTGAAATTAGATTTTATTCTGCAGTTTAAAGTTCCTGGATTCATTTGCAAATAGGACAAGAAAGTATTTGTATGCATCTCCCCTTACAAACATTTTGATGGTAAGTCAGTTGCGCTGATGATTATAGTGATCTTGTTGAAGTTTGCTTGGAAACCATCAGCAGGGAAACTTCAGTTAACTTCCAACTAAGTCCTTAAAATGCTCAAACATGACGTTTAGCCATTGAAATAGTCAGTCATTTAAACATCCTCTTCCCAGAGAATTTGCAGTCACTTGGTCGACTATCATGTCTCACAGCCTCAAATAAAGAAATAGATAGATAGATAGATAGATAGATAGATAGATAGATAGATAGATAGATAGATAGATAGATAGATAGATAGATAGATAGATACCTTATAAAACATTAAATACAGTGTGTGGATTGGGTACCTTATTTTGCCATCTTGTGACATTCCCAAAGCCTCCGGTGCCCAGTCGCTCCTTCAGCTCCCAGGACCCACAGCTCTGCTGCTGCTGCAGGGGGACTCGATTCATGGCTGCCTCAGCTGTTCATACACCTTATACAACAAAACCAACCATACAAACAATGTCTTTGTATTTTTGAACTGTTGAGTGAACAAAACAAGCAATTAGAAGAAGAAACCTGGGACCTCTGGTAAATTATGAATTTACATTTTTAACAATAGACTCACATCTGATATTCTACACACATTATTTGCAGCCTTACTAGTCAGAGGTATGAATAATCGGACATGTGTCTTTTTTGAGATACACTTTATCGAGACAGAAAATCGCCAGTCAGTTGGATGAAGCTGATGTAACCCTCCATTAGCTATTCAAAACTCTCTAAACTTAACTCTTACTTTTTAGACCAGTTGCAGTTACACTGACCAAATGCAGGTTACATCTTTTTATAATTATTAAAATATTTTTTCAATGTGGTCTCAGACATTTGGACTCCACTGTAGCCTGGCCTACATCAAATCATCTGTAGGAGTGGGTTAGTAATGTCCAGTTTTAAAAAGCACTTCCTGCATATCTGACTGTTTACAGTGCATTCCACAAGCTGTGAACAGGCCTATTCAATACTGCAGTAGTCTGGTACGGCCAGACCAAACTACAGCATATACTGCAGTATCCCTGTATGCATTATTCAGACACATTCTTATTTTGACTTAATGTAACACTGTGAATATTGATCTCATCCCCTTGCGTATTAGCCTACATAATTATGCATTCAAACCCAAACAAAACAAAACTCTTCCTTCTGCTTCCTGTTTTCTAATATCATTACAATGTGCTACGACGTGCTCTTTTTCGGATGTTGTTTTAATGCAGACAACAGATCAACTAAATCCTACCTTAGACTTCGCAGGTAGCGTTCACACACTTTTACACCTGGATTTTCTACGAATACTTCGTATATCCGAGTAATAAAGCAGGTTAATATTGTAACACTGTAGGCTAGTAGTATTTATTTTGCTACACAACACAACTCCGAAAAAAGTTTTTACTTCCTGATAGTCATATTTCCTGTAAACCTGAAGAGACCCGCCCACATGAAGGCAGAGTCACTAGTCTCGTCTTGCTCAGACCTGCGCAATTATGACGCGCGTCTTGCTGAGCGCACAGCATTTTTGCAGCATTTTTGCTGTGCGCTCAGCAAGACGCGCGTCATAATTGCGCAGGTCTGAGCAAGACGGCTCCTACTCAAACGAGGCTAAAGTCTCACATCTCCAGCTTCATGAGTTTTTTTTAACACAATTTTCATCTACTCCTTATATTTTTGTCCTGCATGTAACAATTTGAAATATGCAGTTATTTGAGGTTTAATATATATTATTCAACTTTTCTTTCATTACTATATAATTTATTTGCATAAGATGAAAATAGAAAGGCCACTGCAATTTCTCGATTCTGATTGGCTGGGAGTCGAAGGCACACATTTGATGTACTTTTACTTTACTTTTCCTTCCATTTATATATAATTTTTTTCTACAACCCTAAGAGGATCATGTTTGAACTTTTACTCCACTCAAAGCTTTGTGATATTTTTAGTGACGGCTTTACAGATTCAGATCAATAATGCAAAATATACCCTAAAAAAAAATCTGATGTATCAATAATTAATAAAGATAAGATATTAGTGATCTCATGGCTACCTTGCTGTATAAAAGCCTATAGTTAAAAAAATATATTTAAGCCACCTTTTCCATATGCAGTATTGATTGTATAGGCCTAATATTCACATCCATAGTTATAATTCAGTTGTATAATATAAGTTACTCTGAAATCGGCTAGGCCATTCAGCATAATTTTGGTACTTTCAGTAGGCTATATTTTGATGCTAATACATATACTACGTGTTTCTATGGTGTAATTTTGTTTTGAAATTAACAACTTGTTGAATTATGATTCTTAAAATATACTTTAATAATTTTACTTTCATCTCCCGTCTGCAAAAAAGTATCTAGGTAGTAAGTAGGCCCATGACATTTAAGGTATTATTTCTGGGAAATATTCAAGGTGCAAATGTGTACAAAACACAATGAATGTATTTGCGGATGTTACTGCAGTGGCTATGGCTGCTGCTATTTTGAGAATGGACAAAAGACACTTATAGGCTCAGTTTTACAACTTCTCGCTAAAGGCTGGATCGACTTACCAAACCATTCAGGACAGCAGAGTCACCCCCTGTTACAACTTGTCTGACTGAAAATATTCCTAACCATCGCCTTCTTGAATTACACCTCTTGTCTTTAGTTGCGTAAGCTTCTTTTATATCTTTCTTTTTAAATTGATTTCTTCCAGCTGGATCTTTTTTTGAAGCACCACTTAAAAATAATCATACTAATAATACATTGCACACAAAGGTGTTTTTAATGTGTATTCCATATACTGTGTTTCAAATGGTTTGCTTACACAACAATGCAATGTAGAAATTGTATAATAAAGGCCTACGTTTATATTATAGTTCTCAGGCATAGCAGATCTACTTAAATGTCAATTAAGATTTAAAGATCATCCCACATATTTATTTTTTTATGTTGTAAAGATTAAAGAGGTCCAAACTAAATAGCAGTACATAGTTTAAATACATTTTGTCTTATTTGAAATACTTAAATACATCTTAACTTAGACATCAAACATTCCCACATTTTAAATTCTCTAACTTTCCCAAGTAATTTATGATCCAAGCGGATGTTGTATTTCCAGAGGATTCACTTGATACATTTCCAGAGTATTGCAGTGATGTTTTTCATTCTCGTCACCTGTTATTCTTGGATTCAGGTAAAAACAGAAAACTCACTCTGAATAAACTAAGACATTTAATCTTCATCTATTTGCAACACACATCTGACGTTTCTCTGACGTGATATTTGGGCTTGTATAAGACCCACTTTATCTGATTGGAAATGTTTGTAGGAAAAACCAGAAAAGGGCTTTCCTGTTTACAAAGTGGAATTCCTTCCTCGATATCTTCCACCGAGGAAAGTACACAAGAGTCAACAATAAATGGAACTCATAATGAAAAACTTTGTTGTCTTATTTTGCTTTGTTTAGTCATGTAAACCTAGTGTGTGGGAATGACTTTAATCTTATCCTAGAATACATATTATTACACAAATGTTCATTTCCCTCTGCACTACCTTCCTCTTTTTACATTGTTGTATCTGCCAGCATCAAATTTTCATCCCTATTTTTAAGAATAACCAATTTCCAACTTTTTAAATAGCTAACTGGTGTGTGTGTGTGTGTGTGTGTGTGTGTGTGTGTGTGTGTGTGTGTGTGTGTGTGGCTACTGCTAGTATTGATTAGATGTTAAAATGTACAGGATGTGATACAGCCTCTAACTTGATTATTTTGCCATATCAGGTAGGAAACTGTGTTGTTTTTCTGCTCAGATTCTTGTAGCCTACATTCAATATACAGTGCGTGCCACTTTGTTTATCGATTTGGATAGCCTGAGTCACCCTCACATTACGTAAAACAGCAAACCAAATTGTTTGAAACTGTGGTTTGTCTATTTTCTATAATTCCTCCCCAGAATTTACAAATGCCTTTATATATGCCATTCATTGCATAAAGTAAGCTAAATAATGAGGAGTCAAATCAATGATAAAAATAATAATTTTGAACCACTCTACGCAAGAGAGGTAGCATGAAGTAATGAACAATTGCATATAATGAATATAATATTTTGTGGTATGGGAAAAGAGCACAACTTGGATGAGACTAAGTACAGATAATAAAGCAATGTCAAGACTCCTTGGTGTGTTGGAGGAACCTGACGTAATACATATCTTTCTGCTTGTGCCATCTGTAATAGATCACCTTTTAAAGAAAACATTTCAATCCCTAAGTGTGCTTGAGTTTGTGTGTGTGTGTGTGTGTGTTTATGTGTGATTTTCCTCATCAAGAAGTGGGAGTGTGCCCTAATCTAACACAGATGGAAACAAAGAGGACAGACGCCAAACTAACTATACACCCGCCCAATACATCCTCCACTACCATGTTATGCGGGATTAACACACAGTAAAAACAATGAACACAAATTAACCAACGCTAATAAAATCACTGTTAGTGTTAAGAAAAGATGGAACTATCTTAAGGGCTAAGTGGCTGTGATTTCCTGAGGAAGGGATGGGTTGAATAAAGAGGATAGTGGTTGCGACAAATGTCTCCTGGTGCCAGCTGGTTAACCGCACAGATACACTGTCACCCACAGCCTGCCGTAGACTGCCAGAGGTCACTGGAGGCGTGACAAATCAACAAAAGACCTGTGCCAGTGTTTATGTAATTCACCGCTCTCCAGAGTCAGTTTAAATGCTCCAGTACCGTAGAAAAAATGTTTAAAACTAGAAAAAGTGGACCAGAGTAGATCATCTCAAAATGTCAACACGATAGAAACAAAGACACTTGGGTTCCATTCACTGCATGTTTAGTGAGTAGGCTACATATTGTGCAATAAACTGTGTACAGTATACTTTTGTTTTTTATTTTTTTGTATAGGCTATAGCAGATGATCATTATGCAGTATTTTAGTTGTATAAGGTTATTTATTCCCCTTATCCATTGTATGCATCTGGTTAAACTGTGAGGGATCAATTTAGCCTTAATCTTATCTTATCTTTTGTCATCTTATCACAAAACATGTAGCCTATCAGAATGCTTCACACAAATCCTTGTCCTATAGTACACTAAGAAGAACAATTCTCCTGTCGAATAGTTTATTTGAATAAACACGTTTAAATATAACAGAATGTTCATATTGTCTCACAAGTGTTAGTTGGGAAGTTATTTATCCTTTTGTAGAAAAAAAATGGTCTTGAGTTCAAAGTAGCCTACCTAGGCTATAATAAAACAAGACTTTTAAATTAATCCTTGCAAAATTATTTGTATCACTATTGTTATCATGAAACATTTTTCAGGAAAGTTTGTGATTTTCCCTGTTTAATTCCTGAATCACTTGGGACCGTCCCGTCAGTATCGGCCCCGCCCAGCAGGCTGCATCATCATCACCATCCGGGCAAGCAGCCACGCTTCCCCGCTGAGGTCACAACAGCCCTCCCCCCTCACACACACACACACACGCACACACACACACACACACACACACACACACACACACACACACACACACACACACACACACACACACACACACACACACACACACACACACACACACCGGCTGGCTCTACCGGAGCGCTCCGATAAAAACTGTGAGCGAAGGAGCAACGAGCACAGTCAAGAGCGACAAAACCCCGAGGAGACTGACTCCGCTCCTGCAGGGACCCTGAGAAGTTGACCATTCAGAAGAGTTAGAACTTGGTAAGAGCTTGTATTTTCGTATTTGTTTTACACAGATGCTCTGGCGCTAAAGATGTATGCATAAGGTTGTTTTCTGCTATTTTAACACCTAAATCTTCTTGTGTCCATTTTCAATCGTACCATCATTAACTGAACTTGTTTAGTTGTTGTGCTTAGTCTTGATGTCTTAAACATTTTGCATGATGTATGATTGGAACAAAAAGTAATCTATATGATAGAATACTATATATGATTGGATAATATTATGGATACACAATCCTCTTCTTATTTAATGCTTATTATGAAAAATTATCTAATTCTCATGTGAATTGAAGTGAGTAATATGATAAGGAATTAGTGCTACCACACCAACCTGCACCCCTGTGTAATTAACTAGTGATGCAACTTGTATGCATAATGTTTGTTGCACATCTGGTTTTTACGTACAAATGTGTGGGTAGATGAAACTACCTTGTGCTTGCTCATACATTTGGCATCTCAACACTTCTCTCACTTCTGTCTTCGTCAGCTCTTCACTAAACTCTCCATGTCCACATCCACCTGTTTAATCTGATATGACTATACAAAGTCCCTCACAGAGTCACATACTCAAGTGAAATCATTCATTTGTGTCATCAAGGTCACAACATTTTCTTTTTGTTGAAAATCAAAAATCACAATGTTATGAGATAGTAAGTGGATAAACTGTGCTGTGCTGTGCTGCTGGACTCAGTGTGTTCTATCCAGGAACATCCCTGTTTTTACACACAGAGAAAGCACAGTTTGTACCACTCAGTACCAAAACCTGCACAGGATCACTGACATGCATGATGCATCTCTTATCTTGCGATGAGCTGGGTCTGCGTCTGCGCTATTCTCCTGAACCCTCCATCACTCATTATGGTACTCTGTGACGTTGCATGTTTAGAGAAAGGAGAGTTTGTATCCGTTATTATCTGCATTCCCGGCAGTGTGGTCAGCTAAAAGTTTGTGGTTGTGACTCATGGGATTGGCGGGTCTGGTCTTTAAGTCTGTAAGACGGGAGTATATCGGTCAGACAGAGGACGGTGTTGGATCGGAGTGTGGGAATAATGGTCAGTGAGTGAGATACAGTATCAGCACTGAGCTGCAGCTTTCACTTGAATCTGGACAAAAACCCTCTGTCGCAACATCTAAGCACCTCCTATCGTTATCAATGGCTTTGATACTGGCTAATAAATCCCATCAATGCCTCCATCTGTGTCTCTCTCTCCTTCTGTCTCTGTGCAGTCCTGGAAGTTGGGATGACTCAGGACTACTCACTGTCTTTCTGCCGAGCTCTGGCGTTTCTTTCTTGCTTTCTTTCTCTTCTCTTTTCTCCCCTCTTTCTGCTCTGTCCATCCTTTCATCTCCATCCACATAGCTAGCTGTCTCATCTTACACTCATCTGTAATGTCAACACCTGCTTATTCTTTCTTTCTCCTGAGGCCCTGTGTCTTTCTGATAAGGTTTCATATTGTGCACGGTGGGAGGCTGTAAAGCAACAATGCCGCCCTCTGTTCTACAGAGGCGGATCACAGCCGGTTTATTGAGGCCTGAATAAAAACCTCATAGTAAGGAATGCATGATTCCTTCTAAGTAGCTTTCTGATACGATATCCCAGGCCATTACGCATCATCGACAAACATGCCACACGCACAAACCTCTCAACTGAAGATACAGCACCTAAACTAAAACAAAAGTTAAACTGAATGCAGGCTTAAGGATCCCAGCAGGTCTAACCAGTTCAAACACACTTTAGGACATTAGGATTAACAGGAAACTGATGCTGCCAGTGCCAACCTGCTGTGACAAGAGAATGGAAATAGGGTTTACAATCCAGTTTAATTCACTATCCGTCAGTGCCAAAGAAAATTAGACTGTAAAAGTGCTACAATCTTTACTGTAAAAGGTGTTTCCTCTGCCAGTTACTCCTCAGGGTGCCAGTGTGGGATAGCCCACCCACTCTTTACTCTATAAAGTATCAATTCTGGCATTTGCATAGAAGAGACACAGGAAACGTTACCTCGGAGATGCTTTAAAGTGCACGGGAAACCATAGTTTTGAACTTCACAGGCAAATGCAACTATGTTTCCTGCACGCCGTCCAACCACACTCACCGCGAAAGACTTTGACTTTTCAGGCCTTGTTACAGAGACAAGAATGTCTCACCTCAGACGTTTACAACCTCAGTGCAGCATCATCATTACACACATCCTCGCTAATGGTCAGGTGAACTCAGCGCTTAGATGTCAACCATTGAGGTCAGCACCTCAGACCAAGTTCCTTTAAATGTATTGAAATTGCTGCCTGACAGGAGTTAAATACAGTGGCGGACAGCATTTACTCTTAGCTTTTTGATTAAAACTCTACGTGTTGTGTATTTTTATGTGTCTTAACATGTCTTGTAATAAACAACAACAAATGAAATGCTTTCGGGGCCAATAATTCTGCAGGGAAAACCTAAATTCACGTCAAATATTTCTTAATTTCCCAATACTACTACTTATCCCAAAAAATAAGAATGTACTATCTATTTCCAAAGCTAATAAGAGATTTGTTGGGTCATCGTCAGACATGCAAAACCCTGAACCACAGTTGTATTTACATGTCTATGTGGGTATATGTCTCTGTTCATGCATTAAATGTTGTCTGACAGACCACAAGAACAGCTTCTCAAAGGAGTAGAGTTGATGGCGCCCACACAGGGCCTCTTCATAGATACCACAGACTTCAGAAAGGGCGGGATACACATATGTTCATGTCTGATGTGTGCATGTTGGAGGGGGTGTTTGTGGTGATATGTGTGCACGTTTCCGAAATGCATGGGGCCTGTAATGGCATGAGTGTAGCAGGAAACACATGTTTTTAGCTGACAGGGCTGGGGCAAGTGAACACAGCTGCACAAAGGAAAACAAAAAGGAAATTGGTTCGCCTAGCCAGTGAGGCTCAGTTGGGGGGTAAAAGCGCAGGTCAACAGGTTTTTTCTATTTGTTTGAGGCAAGGATAGCTTTCAAGGGACCGGTCCTTCTAATGGTGAGTGTGTGAATGCATGTGTTTTAAAAGTAAAATCCCGAGAGGGAGTCTTTGTTCCAGCGAACAATGAGCAGAAAACAGTAAATCTTTGTGTGTTGGGGGGGGTTGATTAGCTCCACGTCCATGAGCTCTTTGTGCATGTGTGTGTGTGTGTGTGTGTGTGTGAGGAGGTAGGCTGTGTGTTTGCAGTTGCCAGCGTAGCGGTTTTAACTCACTGATATATCAAAACACAGCGCTGTTTTCTATTAGGTCAGTCGACCACAGAAAGTGAGTCAGTGGAGAACCAGCCTGCAGAGAGTTTATAAAAACGCAAAGGCATGTAGGCTAAGCTCATGATTATCACTGTATGTCTGGGTCTTTGCTTGAATGTGTCTGACAATGTTTCCTACTTGGATATTCTTCATATTGAGGTCATTTTTTAAAACACTTTTCAGCCCTCATTGTATGCATCTTTCTTTTTTCTTCTCTTTCCCATTTTCCCCTCTGCTCCTCTTCCACTCACCCCCTTCTTCTTTGTGACTCATGTTTACTCACACTTGACTGAGGAGCAGCTCTCCTCTGTAGTCTATACCTCTCTTCTGCATAATGTAACTTCCTCACAAAGGAAAAGAGGAACAAGTCTGATAATATAGTTATTTTTAAGGAAAATATAGATTTGGTTTTCTTGCTCCAGGCTTTCCCTTCCGTTTCCTTCTCCTTCCTCTTAAAGCCCTGAGTCACTTCATCCTCTTGCAGCTGCTGTTTTGCTCCGTTAGACAAGGAATGCCATCAGTATTGTGCAGAGTCTCTACTGTGCGTGCTGCCTTTCGTCGCTGCAGGCTTGTCCAGATTGTGTTGTTTGATATGGTGGTCAGCTTTTCATTTTTAACTCTATTTTCCCCCCTAAAGTGTTTCCTGTTTATTTCCAGCAGGGAAGTTCAAGATGAATTAAGATGAAAGGGAAATGCATTTTTAAGCAGGCCAACCAAGACATAGGCCTTTATAGCACAAACTTGTTTAACTCATTCTCCTATCAGACTGTCCTGGACAGGCTGTTAGGACTTCCTGTGAGTCAATACATCAACACAACTTCAAGTAACTAGAAATGACCTCCGGTTTCCCACAAGCTCCCCACCTTACCCACCCTTTCCCCTCCAGAGGTCTCCCTTAGCAGCAGGAGGAAGGAAGCTGAACAGAGAGAGTTCAGTCGACCAGTGTCGGGGGTTATCCTGCATTTGTTGGCTCATTGTTACTGACAGATTGATGACGAAAGATTTACACGGATAGACTCACAACTACATCCGTGCTCCCTCAACTTACTAAGGGAGTGTTTTTTTTTGTCGGTGCACTTTTGCCAATGTTTTCATTTTGAGTTGTGTATTTCATGTCAGTATTTATTGTTAATATGAATGTGTTCAGAGACATACAAAGAACAGATTCTTGAGTGCCATGCTGTCATTTTTCCAGAATAATTTTTTTGGCTCAAAATTGAACTGTTACAAGAAAAACAGTTTTAAAAATGATTTTCAATGAAAAAATAAATAAAAATCTTGCAAATCCGATGGAGTTTGTAGTTCATATCATGATTGAGTTCATGTCTTTGTCTTTGCTTTTTCTCTACACACTACGTCTCCAGGTATCAGTGCTAACACATGTCTATCCAAACTGAATAAGCTTGTTAAGTCAATTGTTTGTAATCAGTCACTTGTGACTAATACATATTTTTATTCTATTTCCAGCAAATTAAAGATCACTGGAGTAGCCATGACCAGAACAATTGGCCTGTTAATGTTCCTTTCTGCTGTCTGCTGCGGCCTAGCGGACAATGTAAGTACTGCGCCCTCATGACGGGACCATTAACTGAAAGTCCTGTTTACTTAACAAGGGATTATGTCAATACATTTCAATTATTGTGATGAATAACCCATCCATGTCAATATTTGGTCTTGTTAGCATTTTCTTGCATCCGCAATGCATGGTTTGAGATCGCCTAATTCCCTCTGCCCCTCAAAAGCTTGCAAAGAACATTACATAATCTTTTCCTAGAGTACATCTTAATTCACTGTTTGATTTCTGAAACAATATACAGTAGCTCATAAACGTAGTGCAGCCAACTCTCAAATCTTGGGTTTTTGGAACACTGCAAGTGATGATTTCGACTAAAATTAAAGGCAGTTAAATGTGAATTGGGGTGAATTAGTTCCTCTATGTAAAGCCTCAAGTGCCTGCAAGTTTATTTTCACAGTATCCCAAATGCCTGGGTTTGGAAAAAATGCCGTGTGCCCAGTTCCCATGCCATGCCACTCTGTGTTTAACGCATCCCTTCTATTGCAGGTGGAGCTGCGCCGCACTAAGAGAGGGACTCGTTTTTACAGAGGTAGGCCTGACAGGCAGCCAGCTAGACGGACGCTTTTGATAATTCATGTCCAGAAGTCACCTTCACCTTCCTTTGACACATCCTGTGAGCCCCATCACTCTTCTGTTTGTCTTCCTTAATCACACCACCATCACAACTATCACCATCAGATTCTTTCAATTCATGTGTTTGTCTTCCTCTCTCTTTGTCTGCCCTTTATCCTGTCAACCTCCTTTTACACGTTGTGAATAAATTTTTGTGTGTGCCTTGGCTGTATACTCATTGTTTATGTTTGTTTGTGTGTGTGTGTGTGTGTGTGTGTTTTCTCTCAGCGTATTGTTTGGATAGTGAGACGTCAGCAGTTCGTAGTGTTGGGGACAGTTGGCTGCGATGGAGGGGACAGCGTGTGGAGTATTGCCGTTGTGCATTAAGAGGACAAGAGCGTTGTCATGTTGTGCCCGTCCTCAGTGAGTGTGACATAGACGCATACACACAAACAAACACATATGCATGTGCATCGGCTGACCTGCTTCTCCTACTTTCTTATCTCTTTCTGGTCATACTCTTTTGTTTGCAGTAAGCAAAATATAACCTTCTGTTTGTTCATTTGTCTGTCTGTCTTGCTTGCCTGCCCTTACTGACCTCTGTCTGCACTTTACCTCTAACTTGCTGTCACACAACCTCAGATGATTATTTTGGGTTGGCTTGCCTCGATCATGTGGCCAAATCCCTGTTATTTCAGTGCATCCAAACGAAGAGCTTGTCGGGGCTTTGTGTTTCTCACTGGGCCCGGTTTAGGCTGAGATTGTTTGAAATACTCCTGCCACGCAAGCCCTTGTACGCACTTTCACCCCCATTGACGAATTCTGTGAGGCATGACTGCCCCTCCCTTAGACAAATTGCAACCACATTTTCAGTCTGCCAAACTGCACCGTCTGTGAGCTCACCATACCGCAGGGGGGAGCGAGTGGGGTGCTGTTATTCTGAACGCTAGCCTTTAGGAAATGTTGAAATAATAAATGAAAAACCTGACTGGTGATGGCATCAAAGTCGTTCTGCTCTAGAAAGAAACCTGGAGCATGACAGATATTTTAAAAGAGAAGCTATGGAGATGTTGAAGAGGTCCATGCACACACAGAACCTTGCAAAACACTCAGTGTTACCGCTTTAAATGTGACACACATGGCCAAACCAACCCACTTAATTGTCCATATACGCAAGTAGTCGTACCCAATCAATCGAGTTCTGATTATTCAAATTGTTGTGCTGAGGAATTGGATGACATATAATTGACTAACTCTGCAGTCTGCTCTCTGTTTGCCCCTTCCAGACTGCTACGTGTCTCAGTGCTATAACGGAGGAACCTGTAAGGAGGCCGTGTACACCTCAGACTACATTTGCCAGTGTCCGCCAGGCTTCAGTGGGACTCGGTGTGAGATCAGTAAGTCCACAACTAACTCTTCAATCCACGGCACAATTATTTACTATTAACCTATGAATTCATTATCAACTGATTAAGTAATGAATGATTAAACTATGTGTCTATAACGTGTCAGAAAATAGGGTCCAACGTGACAATCCAAAGACAACTTTTACTGTAAGAGCTAAAGTTATTGGTCAATCGATGAACTATGTGTAAATAGATTAATAGATAGTCAGAATTGAATAATAATGTAAGTTATAGTTTAATGTCTGTTTAGTCTTCTTGTGCTGCAACAAGTACCATTGTACACCCTGGCTATTCCAAAATGTAATTTGCACATTTTTGTTTGACCTTTTTCATTCAATAATAAACCGAGTCATGTCCAGAACAGCTGGCCAGTGACACAACACTGATTAAAACGTTCTACAAACTTGTTAATGACTCCAGATAAATTTACAGTCTGACCGTGTGACTCAAGCAGTAGGTGTCATGGGTCTGTGGTCTGGAGAGAGGAAGAAAGGATCAAAAACTATGGAAAGAAATTCTGGGATATTTATTTTTTTCAGGTTCAGGGACACTCCACCCTCTGAGTGGGACAATAATTCAAACCCCAGAGTTCTCAGCCAAGCCATTTCAGCGAATGAGCGTAATGAGTTACAATGTCCAGACTCTATAAATCTGATAGTCGTTACGATTATCAAAGTTTATATGTGGTCAGTGTTTAAAACCACTAACTGGAAAAATCCAATATAGCTGTCATTAGAACACAAATCTTGAGTTGAATGTCTTATAAGAAATACATTTTTTATTTTATAATTTTCCAAATATATTTCCATATCCAATAAAAAATGCTTTATTGGGTGAGAATGAATGGCTGAGGTCAGTTATTAGAGTGATATCAGTCTCGTATATAGAGGAATGACACTTTATGCAGTTTAACACTGTGCCTTTCTCCAACAGACACCAGAGAGAAGTGTGTCGTGGGGCAAGGTGAAGGATACCGCGGCACATGGAGTATAAGCCTGTCACGATCCGAGTGCATCAACTGGAACTCAACATCTCTAAGAGGAAGGAGGTTCACAGCCAGAAAATCCGACGCCAACAGTCTTGGACTGGGCAACCACAACTTCTGCAGGTATATTAGCGATGCAATCTGTTTAATGTCTGTAGGAATTTATGTCACAGAGAAAAAAGTGCAAAAATTAAGAATTGAAAGATGTAGCAATCTGTTTAATTTGGCGAAACCTTGTTGGGAAGATTCAAAACAGTTTGGTTCGGGACATGTTTTGTCATCTTTTTTGTGATAAATCAACATGTTTACTTATTGACATGGCCTCAACCTCAGGAACCCTGACAAAGACGACAGTCCTTGGTGTTACATCTACAAAGGCACTCAGATCATCTGGGAGTTATGCTCCGTGCCCACATGTCCAGAAGGTACGGCCTCACAAAAAGCGAATAAGATAAATGAAACACCAGTAATGAAACCGTGAATCACCTCAACACTTTCTGTCTTTGTGTATTTTGGAGCAGATAGGTACAGAGAATGTGTGCTGGGTTCCGGTGAGACGTACAGAGGCACGGTGTCTGTCTCCAAGAGCGGCTCTCGCTGTCTCCCGTGGGACTCCAATGTTGTCAAACACAAACTCAACACGGCTTGGAGGTCTGATGCTCTAGTGCATGGGCTGGGCAGCCACAGCTTCTGCAGGTAGAGATGATAACACATCACACACAATATAAGAAATATAACACACATGAATGTAAGCAGAAATAGAAGAATAACTCTAAAATGCATTTCTTTCTTTCTTCCTTTATCCAATAGAAATCCAGACGGCGATGATGGTCCATGGTGTCACGTCTATTCCAACAGGCGGCTGACCTGGGAGCTGTGTGACATACCCAAATGCTGTGAGTTTCCTTATTCTCGTGATTTAATTTTGCTGCATTGTTAGATGTAAATTCCGGTGCTACCAGTTCACTTATTTCAGGAACCAAAATTCTTCTCTGCACCTCTTTTTTAGCGAGACGTCCATCCTTCATTCCCACTCTCGGCCCACGTGGGCCCACCACTAACAACAACAACAACAACAGAGGTAGATCACCTTCTGGTCCAGTGCAGATCACCAAGACTCCGTTTCCTGATGCGTTTGGTGTTTATTCATTTTACTGTAATTTACTCTCTGTAGCAACTTGTGGCCAGCGTCAAGACAACACCCTGAATCGCCCGGCGTACCGCATGTTTGGCGGCCGACAGAGCGACATCACGGAGCAGCCGTGGCAGGCGGTCATTAATGTTTACCAGGCCCGTCACAAGAAACACTTTCACAGATGTGGAGGGGTCCTCATCGACTCCTGTTGGATCCTGTCTGCTGCACACTGCTTCGAGGCCAGGTAGGAATGACTTACATCCATCAAACATGCACAATCAACATGAATAACTTAGCATGTTTGCAAGGCGACATATAAACATGTTCCCTGTCTCCTACAGTGACAATGCTGAAAAGTTGGAAGTGATTTTGGGGAGAACGTTTCGGAAACAGAACTCCAGCAGCGAGCAGATTTTCCAGGTTGAGAAGTACTGGATCCATGAGAAATTCGACAATGAAACATTTGACAACGACATCGGTGAGTGAACATTTTGAGACAAATCATACTCTTTTTCTCTTTAAACTTAAATTTCAGTTTTTACATATAATATTTATTATAAAACAGCAGAGTTTAAGCCTTCTTAACAGCGAGTGATGAAAATGAAATTAGCCATGTTTTCCCCCAGCGGTGATGATATGGAACCCTAAGTGGGCGGCAAAAGCTTGTACAAACTTTAAATCATCCCACATTTTCCCATTGCATTACCCTGACTTTCCTACGATCCCTTTGCCCTTGCAGCTCTTTTGAAGCTCAAAACGGACATTGGCATCTGTGCTGTAAACTCCCCGGAGGTTCTTCCTGCGTGTCTGCCTGAACGTGGGCTGGTGCTGCCCGACTGGACTGAGTGTGAGATCTCAGGCTATGGAAAAGACTCAGAATGTAAGCAAACATCGTGGCACTCTCTAATTATAGCATAGGCTGCTTGCTGCTGCTGTGGCAAATTGATCTCACATGTGAGTTGGTGGCACTTTTGTGACTGACCAGCAGAGGGCAGTGGAGGCTTTACACAAACTTTTAATTGATTTATTTTTGGATAGCAGATATTAAAGGTACACTATGCAGTTTCAGGTGAGGGGATTATTTTACATTGGCAGAGCCTGCATTTAGTTGATGAAACTTTTGGAATTTTTAATATATTAATAATTCTAAAATCATAAATCAAACAACGAAATGATGTTGAGGCACCTGGAACAAACTGTGGGTCCTGCTGCTGTAAACAACAATAGTGAAACAGTAACCTTTCAGGAAGCTTTCTAACTTCAAACAGTGTTCCAGGGATAATTTTTTTCTTATCCAGTAATGATAATATACCTTAGAAAATGTTCTCTTCTCTGACACACCCAGAGTTTTCTAGCGCATCTTTACCATTCTGATTTGAAACATTTAATCCACAGTTTCTGCAGAGTACTCTGAGCGTGTTAAGAGAGGTTATGTCCGCCTGTGGCCTAGAGAGCGCTGCGTCCCAGATGTGCTGTCTGGGCGCACGGTTACCTCCAACATGCTGTGTGCAGGTGACACTCGAGGCCTGGACGATGCCTGCAAGGTGAGAACACCTCATTTTTACACTTTAATATCTTAATAAACGGATGCTGATAACATGACTGAAGCATATTTTCTCTCTCTCGCCAATTTTCTTCTTCTCTTTAGGGAGACTCCGGCGGACCGCTCGTCTGTCGAAACAATGAGAAGATGACTCTGATGGGGGTGATCAGCTGGGGCGATGGGTGCGGGCAGAAGGATAAGCCTGGGGTCTACACTCGCGTCACCCATTACATCGACTGGATCAACGGCAAAATTAAGGCAAACCCTTTATAAAAAGGTAGAAGATGAGGAGAAAGATGTACCCATAAACACAGTGGGTAAAACAACAAACACAGACATGTTTATCGTTGAGAAGATAGACACAGAGAGACCCACAGGACTCTTGAGTCTGTTCAGAGTTTATCCTTTGTTTCCTCAGCAATGCGTCCACCAAACTGGAGGAAAGAGGAAATGTCAGTATATTCCCCTGCTCCTTTGTGCTGGTTTATACAAAGCAGTCAGAAGTTGTAGACATTCAGGTCAGCAAAATGAAACTTCAGTCAACATAGGCATTTACAGTAGGGGAGAACGGGGTAAGTAGGCACACTTTTTACTCCAGTGAGAATTGCTCATCACCAAAACATCTGTCAATAATCATTCCTACATTAAATTGAAGCTTAAGGTGTTGGCTAGAAATGTGTGTCTCTCTTTTTTTCCAACTTATTGTAATGAGGAAGTAATTTACCATCAAAGACACTCTGACACATTGTGACAACCAACCCCATCAAGGGGTCGGTTGTCACACACTATGGGGTTGTTTGACACAATGTTATCTTAATGGGAAAAATCTTAAAAAGAAGGCAAGGAGGCAGAACCAAATTTGAATGTTTAATTGCATTGTCAAGTTGACAAATAGGCCTACATAACGTTCTGTAGCCTTGGCAGCTGGTCTAGTTTGGGATGCACTGGGTTGTTTTGATTTTGTTGCCCTTTTTTCTTTTGCTTGCTAGCTGCCTTTTCCTGCTCTATTCTTTCCTTCTCTGGGGTGTCAGTGAGGATACAGCTTGACAATGTATTTCGTTATTGGGTTCCTTTTCTGGCTGCAGCCTTGAGATAACATGTGACAACCAACCCCCCAAAAAATTTGACGACCAACCCCAACTTGAATTTCTTGCTAGCATCAAGGCCAACAACCATCTGACAACTAATTAGCTTGCTAACCACAATCTAAACTATAGTTTACCCTTCACACTTTCTGAGGGTAACAAGTGTTTTGTTATAAACCCATTGTGTAAAAGCCTAGAAGAAAAATACTGAGAAGCAAAATATTTTGAATTTGACATGAAAAACACAAAACATCCTCTCACCTGAAATGCAGCTGTCTTCCTCCAAGGAAGTCTATGTATGTGACCTCTGATCCCAATTCTGGACCTTTTTTACATCAACATTTCAGAGCTAGCGCGCTCTGGTGGCGAGATATAACGAATGTGACATCCAACCCATGTGACAAATTACCCCGTTCTCCCCTACTTTTTGCACGGTACAGTAAGTCACATAGGAATGTAGGCATTTTTTTTCTGTACAAAGATTGTGTTTAAGACTAAGTCATGTTGGCTTAACCAGTTTTTAATACAAAACGTTCTTACTTAGTGAGCTTAACTTGATGGGTTTCAGGCCTTCATCCGAAACACAAAACTTATCTGCTGGTTCAGATTCTGCCTTTATTGCAGTTTTTAACTCCTTCAGCTCCCTATTGCCTTTTAGACAGGAAAAGATTTGAGGAAAATCTCACTTGTTCTCCACAAATTTCTTTTTGTTACCAGATTTTCCAGAACACTTTTCTACCTGACACCTGGGTTGAGCCCAGCATGTATATAACTTGTATATTGTGTGATTGTTTATTTTATATTGAAAATGACTGAGCTATCCGTTTCTGTTTAGCATTAAACTGCTTATTGACTGCAAAGCTTAACAAACTCACTTTTGTTCTGCAACTTGTGTTTAGTTGTTTTGTACTAAGTTAATATTTATGTGTGTACTTTAGATTTTTTTGGAAAAACGTTTTGTATCTATGTGTCCTGTAGATTAATAATTTATTGTCGCTGTCAACATAACCACATCTGTCAACTTACTACTTTGTCAATAAATAATATTTGGAATAAATCTTTTTATACTCCATGCTTTGTTTACCTTTTTGTGGCTTCAGTAAATCACTGATAAATTCAGTGTGACAGCTTAGGTTAGAGTGAAACTTACGTAAACAACGCTCATTTTATCAGCCAGGCACATTCCAGAGGCGTGATTTGTGAAATGCTGTCAGCCTGTTGGAAATTAAGTGACAATTAAGTTTCTTGGTATCAGTTAAGTTAGTGTGATTTCACATTTTTATCACTAACATTTTTGTGAAAACATTCTCCCACATCTCACATATTGGAACATTTACTCAACCAATGCTGATTACCAAAACACAGGGAAAAAAGGTTTATCTATTATACAACTGAAAATACAAAAGCATAACTGATTAAAATGAAACTGAAAGTACAGTTTGCAGTCATCTGTACTGAACCTGCAAATGCATCAGCTTTATATTAAGTTTTTAGTTGTATAAAGGCAACTGAGTATATGTAGCAAATGGTTTGCTTCATTCTGAGTTCACTCTAGTCTGCACACACTGAGGGACTTTGACATCTCATTTCCAAAGCAGTTTTTGTGCTTTTCAAACCTTGTATTGATGCTGTACTCTAACTTAATTCTTAGCGCACTCACATGTAGGTTCATTGATGGCGTGTGTGTGTTTCAATTTCCCCCTTTTGATTGCAGGAGGAATACAAAGTAGTGGGTGTTATTTAATAGTTGCAGCAGAGTATAACACATTCAGTTGGTTGTATGGCCATTAATATGTTGCAGAAGGGAAGTGCTGGATCATGTTTGTGCCGAGCGGTGGCTGCAGCTCTTTTAAAGGCAGACAGTCCGGCAGCAGGTGAGGCTGTCTGCCTAACACACAGGTAGGAAATGCAAATGAGATCATTTACAGCTGCTCTTCACGTTCACTCGCTCTCTTTCAATCTTCAAAACCATTTGCATCCAAGAACAGAAACAAAGACTTTTCCACATGACTTGAGCGGCGAGACTTGATCCAGAATCATGACCATGGTAAAGTACAGTTTAATATTTTTTCTTTTTCAATTCTGATAAGTTTAGGAGGAGTGAGAAGGAAGTGGGCAGGTGTTGTCGACGGCAGAGTTTTAGCAACAGGGTCCCTCAGTGCTCCGTCCCTGTCACTTTTATTTCAGCATTTTTTCTTATGGAGCTGATGGTAGAAAGATATGATGAAAGCTGCAGTGTTTCATACTGTATGTGAATGTGCGGGGAGTGTGAAGGCAAACAGTAACACAAACCCAGAAAACTAGTGTTTGCACATGACTCAAGTAAATACATCAGGATCATGTTTCACTATAGAATAAAGTTCCCTGAAAGGTCAAACAAGTTTGTTATAATTTATTTTATGCTTCTTCTTTGCTCAACAGTCCTCCATACAATCTGTTTCTCAGCTGACTAAAGTGATTCCAATAGGGTTAAGTCTTTAAAATGGGTCCTCACAGAGATTCCAGTGAGTCACAGAAAAATCCGTATTTTATGTCGAAAGCGACTAGAAATTAACACGTCATTTGTAATTTGGTAGCAATTAATCTACTCCCCACATGTTTTTAATTGATATCTCACTACATAAAGGTTCTCAAATTGGGTTTTGTTGACATTAAATCTCTATGGTCTATCCCTATTGTGCTGTTCCGATTTGACTGTTTAATTTCCCCACTCTAGCATCAAACAATAGGAGTTCCTTGTATGTTCACACGTTGAAAGAAAATATAAAAAAATAGATGTACTTTCCAGTCTGTGTTGTGTGAATACACTAAAAATAGCAGAGCAGAGGGAGTGAACACAATTTTTGTCTGTAATATACTATGGAGCATTTAATAACTGATATATAGCAGATACAGTATTTTAATATATCTGCAGATCTGAAGACTCATAATAGTTCAGTAGCTGGTTATGTTGCATGAATATCCAATATAATTGCTCATGATAACGCAGATACAATAAATCTATTGTATGAAAAGTGAAACATTTGAATGATGTGTCCTTGTTTGCATTAGATTTCACTTCATCGTGACACAACTTTTTCCTTTTTCCTCCTGTTGGCCTGCTGATCCCCTGACAACACTTTTACAGGCGCTTCTAAACATAACAGCCAGAGAGAAGTTAGAAGCAGGTATCCGTTAAGCACCCAAAGGTTGAACCAAAGCAGATCATTGCCACTGTAACTGAAGATACAGATATTTTAGGAATTACTTTTTGAGTAAAAGGTGATACATAGTAGGACAGTAATGTAGTTCTCATGGTACTGTCACTTTCTCTTCATTCATCAACAGTTTTCTGATATTTCTGTGTGCCAGTGTGAGAAACTCTGCAGCGCTTCAGGCTCTCCCTTTTTCTAACCGTCTATAATAATTGACTTTACATCAACACTTCCTCTATGGCTGCCAGACACTGTGGGAACACAAAGATACTGCGGCTCCACTTCCTGATTTGGCCTGACGTGTTTGTTAAATCTCCGCCTCCTCCTGCTGACCTCATTCATGTCGTTGCAGATCAACTTTTCTGTTTTTTAAGTTGTCAAAATAATTTTGGCTTCAAAACAAACTTTGGTCTTTGATTTGCACTCCAGGCAACAAAAGACAAGTTGGTTTGGAAACTTATAACCAAACTGTTCCGTTATCAGATTTGTGAGAGAGCTGCTTTTAAATGGATAGTGGATAAAATGTATGAATTCAGATTTCTCTTACTCTAGCCACATTTCCAAGTACATTGTGTCTGTATGCCTCAGGCATCCCTGAGCCTTGATTGTCTATAGTGACCCAATAATGACAATGATATTGGCAACACATTAAACCCACATTAAACCCTAGAGACACAATTTAGGAGATATGTTTACAAAGGACGATAAGTTACAGTGAGAAAACTGTATCTCCTACTTAAGATTTATTAAAAAGAATAATAATAATAAGGGGTTTCGAAAATACTATGGTTTTTACTTCAGTAAAAGTAGCAATACCACAGTGTACAAATACTTATAATAAAAGTCATGCATTCAAATCTGTACAGTTCAAATATACTATACTAAATATCATATACTCAAAGGACCATGAGTCAAAGTATTCAATATGTAGGCTACAATGGCCCACTTGATAAATATTATATTATTGGATTATATCATTGATCAGTTTAAAGTTGTTGCTGGTAAAGGTGGAGCTAATTTGAATGACTTTATATAACTGCATGTGGATTTCCCCCTGAGCTTCATTGAAGTCTTGTTATAAGGTATCTTAGCCTGTAGTAAGACATCATATTGTATTGGTTTATTATATGTTGTATGACACATATACATCTAAATCTAGAAAGGAAATTCTAAAAAGGAACTAAGTGTATTAAATAAATAGGTAAATATATAATATTAACATTGTGGAGTGGATTCACTTTTTTGATTGAACTTTATTAGGCTAATATAATTCACCACCACTGCAAATAATAATTGGTTTATAACAGACTAGGAGATTAGTCTGTAGTTAGCTGAACAGATATGTGACATTTATTTTTCAGTGTTAAGTAGGCCCAATGTCCTTTCTAGACCCTAACATCAGTAACTAATGTGGGAACCATTTTTGAATAATGAGACTAATCTTATATAGTAAATTCAAAACATTTATAGACAGCTGTAAACTAACGAGTAAAGGTTTAGTATTAATTTGATAAAATATTCTATTATAACTATATAATTATTATTGTTATCATTATTTTATGTAATAATAATTGCCTACAATTTACGGAGACAGTTTTTGTCTTGTGCTGCATGTGGTTATTGTTATCTATTGTTGTTAATTAATCTATCAAATACTGTACATTATTAGATGTCTAAGATAACAGTGTATCCACATTATACTGTGTTTTCCAGTGTTATAAAACATTAAAGCTATACATTATGTTTATGAAGTGCTTAAATGCTACATGGAGGGGTTAACATTAGGTGTTACCTTGTGGCCTACAAAGGGCACTCTATTGTCCACTGTGTTTGCTTTCCTGCCAAAGTCAGCCAGTGACTCATGTATGATGATGAAGCTAATAGATAACTACAAGTCAATGATTAATAGCCAGGCAAGAAAGTCTGGTTTATTTTCTCTACGTTAAATATTTGAATACTTATCAGGGGTTTCGGTGTTTTTTTTTCAGAGCTTCTTTGGAAAACTGAAGAAGATGTAAGTATTGTTGCTATTAATAAAAATTCCGTTAGTTTTGCTGTTAATTCCTTGATGCCTAACGATATAAATGGGACTGCAGCGTTTGACCTCTCCTCTTTCCATCAGACACAGTGGGCCTCCAGCTCCACCCAGAAGGACAGGTGAGATTAACCTATCCTGTGGCATGAAGGGAAACATGTTGGGATCCCTCATGTCTTCTGTTCCTAACTGGGTAATAGACTTTAATTCCTATAAATGTTTTTGTTTTTTGAAATCGGTTTCAGACGACAATGCAGGATGGCCACAGGGTGAATTTGTAAGTAGAAAGAACAAAGAACAGCAAATTCCTGTATCAGTTGCTTAAAAAGGATTATATATGGTTTCCCTATTTCCTTTAAGCTCAGTTGCTTCTTATAGTGTGTGTGTGTGTTTGTGGGGGATAGCTTCTAAATGAATCATAATAAAAAAAATTCTATTGACCTTTCACTCATAGAGAACTCCAGCAGATTATTTGCATATAGTTTTACACTGTTGCACTCACGCAAGGCTATGGTTTCATTGAACAGGAACTCTTGTATGACTCAGTATTATTGTGTTAATAAGTATATGCGCGAAAAATACATGCACCTTTAAAATAGTTAGACGTCATGTGTTTCTAATGGCAGGATGACGAGGAAGGTGACATGTATGAGGCGCCTCCTTGTGAGCGACCGGCTGTGAAAGTCCCACCGAGACAAGTGGAGGAGAATGTTTATCTGGGTAACGGCACAACACTACGATTCATTACCGCAAATACGGTGGACAATATTAAACTAACCTTTTCTCTAAAACTCTGTCACTTGACATGATGCTCTTTACAGAGAGGACATCCAATCCTGCTGTTCCTCAGAGGCAGGCCGCTCCTCCACCCAGACCAGGCAAAGCTTCGGTAACAACAGCCCACTGTCCTGGAAGTCTAGTTTTCTGTCTGTAGTTACACCTTTTCAAGACATTTAAGATGTATTTTAAGATTTGTTTATTAATAAATGATCTCACTTTTATCATGTAAAGAACCCTCAACAACGTGCAGGAGAATTCAAGAAACGTGAGTCTTTTCCATTGCAAATACACAAACAGTTCATTTGTCTAATTTGTCCTTTACCACATCCATATCTTCATCTCTTTAATACCTTTCTTTGATGTGACACAAGTAAATCCTTCTTCCTTTCCAGCACCCGAGATAGACAGAAATGAGAAGCCTGGGAGAAAGAAGATGCCTCCTCCACCAGTGCGCCCCGCTCCTGTTCAGGTCCCTGCATCCAACACAGAGGAAGGTAAGGTAGTCACTTCATCCAAAAAAAAATACACTTTCATAGAAGTAATTTACCAGTCTGTAAATGACCATGTGTCTTTATGAGGTGATATGGCAACCGCACATACTATGATAAATATAGGTTTTTATTAAATACATGCTTTTTACAGAAATGTGTCATTTGATAAACCTGCTCCATGAATGATTTGTAGTTGCTGTAGCTGTCAAATATAATTTTAGATTAGATTTGAAGAAACATCCCAATGGTGCACAGATTATACATAATTTATTCAATGTCTCCAGCAGCAACAACAGCCAGTTTGTTAAGAATAAATGAATACAAGCAGAACTGGGAAGTTTTTGTAAGTAAACAAGAGATTTTTTGAAGCCTTAAGCCTTGAAACAAAGAAGGCAGTGCCACCTAGTGTAGTGCAACTAAGTTTGCACCCTGAGTGCCTCAGAAATGGCTTCATCAGGAAAGTGATTTGCAAGAATACCAAAACATTCATTATTTTGCACGTAAAATGATGCCATAAATTAAGAAATTACAAGTTATCACGTCAACAGAATATGATTCCCACACCCTCTGTCTTTCCCTCATCGCCAGAAATATGCTCAATATTATCAATTGAATATATAATGTTCAATTCAATTTCTGTTGTTGTAATATAATGAATAATACAATGATAGGGATCTTAAAAGATTTGTTATTTTACTAAACAATCAGCCAACCCTGGTTGTGTTTGACTGTTTCCACTGTTAACACGTTCTTATGCTGCAGTCACTGTTAGTATTTTCTCTCTGTATTTCAGATGTGTATCTGGATCCTAATGAAGAACAGGTAAGTTTCACTAACGCTCACTACCTGTTTCCTCTTTTTCTTGTGAGACAGGTTAACAGATATCAGTATATATGTGTATTGATCAATACACTCCAATGAATTATCATGATAAGACAATATTTCGTATTTTGGGTTTCAGGACGATAACGATGACCTGTATTTAGAACCAACAGCTGGTAGGTTACCTCACACTTCACGAGAACCAACTCAGAGATTTAACTTTGCATGGACAGTTTTTGTTCTAAAGATAATTTCCTTTGTTCCTGCCCCTCAGCTTGCCCTCCTGCCCCTCGTGGGCCGATGAGGATACCTACATCTCCCAAGACGCCACTTTCTCCCATTCCCATGTAAGTGTACTGCAACCAGGATCAAAGCAACTTTCAACCTGCTACCTCACAAGAGCACGGGGATGTACACTGACCCAAAGTATACCTGTGAGATAATCTGTATGGATAGCATCAAACTCTGTCACACTAGATAAAAAGGCTGCTGTGTTTGGTTCAGCAACATGCAAATGCAGATGTTATGGTAGTGGCATCATGCCATAAACTCCTGATAATAAACATGCAATGAAAATCAACCTTCCCTCCTCTGCCTGCAGGATGAAACCTCCGGTTCCCGGGGCTAAGTCTGTGAGTGTGTCTATTCATCTCAGTGTTTAGTCTTATCGTTTCCCTATGCTACGCTCTGTCCTCATTTAAAACACGGCTGTCAACACAGAAATGGAAGCTTTAATTCTCACTCAGTATTTTAATTTCCTTTAGTAAGGAAAATAAGCTCAACTCATCAGAATGACACAGCAGTAACTTTAATTTCCGCAATTTCAGAATTCATTCTTGCTTGCCATGAATGAGATGAAAACAGGTAAAGGCAATACTTTCTTTACTGAATAAAATTAGATCAAATATCTGCTCAAATCCCATCTGAAATTAATAATTGCATTATAATGGTATCTTGTCTCTATAGCTCCTTCAGTTGAAGCAAGGCGTGCACCATTCCCTGCCAAACTCCTTCCACCAACTCCCAGTGTTAAGCCCCCTCTGCCTGCAATCCTGAAGGAAACCAAACCCAGGTAAGAGGAGAGGAATACACAGAGAGGATGAAACAACAATGCCAGCTTGTTTTTGCAGTTGAACCCATGCATATATCAGAATTGAACTTGGTGTACAACATGAGCCTTCCTGTCTTTATTCCAGCCCTCCAAATCCTCCTATGGCAGACACTAAGCTTGTGGGTAAGCTCACATTTTTCCAAAAAAGATCTTAAATCCTCAGGGATGACTCCTATGATCTAGGGTCTACTTCTTAGATCCTTCATTTAATGTAATCCAACCATTATACTCATCATACTTTACTTCCTTTTAACCATCTGGCTTATTGTATATACCCAATATCGAATTCCCCAAACCTGCGCTTGACACGTTTTCCTATCTGTTTTCAAGGCTCCTCTGGTGGCATGAGGGCATCCAAACAGTCTGGGAATGAGGTACGCTATCGATCTGCATGGAGGATATTACAGAAGTTAGTGAGGACTGGTTACTGTTATTGATATGTTGATGTAAAACAACAGGACAAAGGATGGTTTGCTGGAGACTGCAACAGAAAGACGGCCGAGGATCTCTTACTGAGGGTCAACAAGGTAAACCAAACTGTTTTACTTTTAATTTCATGGTTCAATACTGAGCTAATGATGGGTGATTCATTTAAACCATAATCAGTTTTTCTCGTTGGTATTTTCAGCCAGGAACACATAAAGGGCTTAAGGCAAGGGTGTACCACAGACAATTGGGGAAATTTGCTGAGTGTTTATATGCATGTTTTTTTGCTGAGCCTAGCTCTATTAAAAGCCAAATGTGAGTCAGACACCCTCCGGGTTTTCATTTCCAACCACGAAGTTTGTGTGTTATCTTTGTACCAATTTCTTTATGTCAGTATTGCTCAGTCAGATCTTCCTTTTTTTCCTCTTTTTTATTTATTTGCCTCACTGTAGGACGGCGCCTTTCTCATCCGACACAGCTCAGCCCAGAGCACCCGCCAGCCATACACCCTGGCTGTGCTCTACCAGCAGAAGGTGTACAACGTTCCCATTCGCTTCCTGGAGGAGACACAAGGTTACGCTCTTGGGAAAGAGGGAAAGAAGAATGAAGAGGTGAGGGATAAATTAGACAGGAGAGCAGGTACAGAGTGATAGAGAGAGAGAGAGAGAGCAAGAGAGTAAAGGAAGAAGACAATGAACGCAGCCTTTTCACATTTAGTAACCTCTGTCCCTTTATCTTTCTTTCTCTCAGATTTTTGGCTCCCTCGACGAGATGATTTCCCACCACAAGAATAACCAACTGCTTCTGATCGACAGCAAGAGCCAGGCCAAGCACACAGCGTATTTAACCCACCCGGCACGCCATTAAAACAACTCTACTGAGGAGCTTCTTCTCTCACGTTCTATGACTTAAAAGAAGTTAATTGCACAGTTACTTTAGGTCTACTGCATGTGCCACAAAAGTGTAATTACAACTCAATATGAAATCATTCATACAGCTAAAAGAACATTATGTTATAAATTCAAATAGACAATGCAAACTTTTGATGCACTTAGACACTAAAATATTATGTAAATGTCACAAACAGTTGCTCCAAGACACTTGCATGACACAAAGAGAGTTGTAGGTCTGTGGTTTGACTGAGTGACTCTCTGAATTGTGCCATGTCATCAGTTTAGCATTTTAGACTAATAGCAGAAGGTCAATTGTTGTGAAAATTAAAATGTGTCACTGTATTACTGTAACCGTCATTCAGTCTGGATGTTTCCACCTTTGGATGAGGAAATGATGACTTCGCTGTCAAATCACTGTATTTCAGAGTTTTAAACAAACTGTATATATCTGATGTTATAACAACTACATCTTAACCATTACTTATTGCCTCCAGCTCATTTCCATCGTCACGGTCATGAATGTGCAATGATTTGCTGTGTATCTTTTCAATAGTTTAGTTATTTTGATGACATTGATTTTAATTATATTGTATGTTACAGGTGCCTTTTTGCTGAGATATTGTAGATATTGTGCAATACAGACCATAATGTCAGAAGCATCTGCCTCACATTGTTTTTATTGGATTTCTTTAACCACAATTTCCAACATATTTACTGTTTTTAACCAGTAAACATCAGTTGACCCGGACAGAGGTCTTTATTTGGGGTTATTTGTGTGGTTTTGTCCATTGAGTAAAACTCAAACCTTTGCTGTTGACCAACCACTACATATGATGCATGCTCGTCAATGAGAGTCAGTGGTTAGCTAAGGGTCCGGCTTTAACTGAGACGCCGGTAGTGTGTGTGTGAGTGTGTGTGTGTGTGTGTTTGTGTGTGTGTGGTGTGTGTGTGTGTGTGTGTGTGTGTGTGTGTGTGTGTGTCTGTCTGTGTGTGTGTCTGTGTGCATGTGCAAGTGTGGCCACTGACCATATGTTGCTGGTTACACCTGCTTCCTGTCAGAGTGAAAACCACCCTTTCTTTGTCCAAACCATAAATTCTGGACCTGTCAGCTCACTACATGGCAGTATCCTCTGTGTACGATTCAACTGCAAGAGTAAAAATCCACATACACACATTTCATAATGAAACATTTTAAATTACATTTATCACCTGCTTTAGGGTGGTATCATCTCAATATTATGTTGGCTTAAATATCTCCTGTTACAAATAACCAACTTAAAATAACTGCCATTGAAAAATAAGTCACAAATTATTGATGTAATGACAATTACAATTACACACAGAGCAGGCATCATGTTTTTTCAGATTAGCAATTTTTGCGATATCTTTTTCCCTTTAGTTTTTAGAGTTGACTTGTGTTTTTACAGTTATAAAACATTGTCAAGTTGCCATTTTATATAAGGTGGGACAGTATATTTTAGTACAGTGCTGAAAACGCAGTGGCCCATTCAGCCGTAGCCACTGTATTTGCATGGGCTCTGTAACGAGTACTGAACAACTTCCTGGAGCCAGTGTAATTTGGCAGGTGGGTGTAAGGCATCTTGATGCTCTATTATGGGATTACTGCTGGGATGAAACACTGAGATATTCTCAGGAGATTGACCCCAACAACATTGCACAATGAGCTACACAGAAGCTCACCATCCATACCATCCATAATCACTTTAAAGTAAAGGCAGTGTTTTTAATTTGCCACCTGAGAATCAAGGCCATTTGAAATGATAGACTTTGATGTTTTTTGTGCAGTTTGGCTTTTATAACATGGAGTGAGAAAAAAAAAAGATGACAGGAAATGAGGGCAGGGAAAAATGCAACAAAGATCCCTGCTGGACATTTCAGTAACATGACATAACACAACACATTATTTTCTTTATTAGCATTATTATGAAAAGATTTGAGTCTATACTGTAAATAAAATGTAACGTAACAAATATTTGTGTATATAGGATCACCTGACTCCTTTCATGAATGAATACATCACCTAAATCTTCCACACAAGTCTTAATCACATGTATCAAGTGAGAAAGTTAAACCGGGATTGTGTAAGTCTTGGAAAAAAAGCAACTTGGTGATTTCAAATGATGTCTGTGTTTTCCAGACAGGCATTTGATTATAGGAAAGGAAGTATTTTCAGATCATCTGCCAAATGACAGCTGATTGAATGTGGGGTTACATAGACCAATACATCATAATAAACTGATTTCTTAAGCTCCTTTCCATTAAAAAAAATAAAGTTGTATAAGGCCAGAAAACAATAACAAATTGAGTGCAATATATGAAAAGAATACGTTTTGTTTAAAACTGATTGCATCTCCCTAGACATAATGAAGACGATATAAAGGTGATCTTGGTGATGATGAGAGCATAGGACCACACAGATGAGAATAGAAGTAAAAAGGGATGCAGATCAGCTCCTCAAAAAAGCTTTGAAACCTCAGCAGTCCTCTGTGGTAGAGAGCTCTGTCAGCCTTATACAACACACTTGTTGTAAAGATGGGTGTTTGTGTTTGTGTGTGTGTGAGATTTTTGAGAAATCATGCAAAGGTGGGGCGCTTGTCACGAGCCCTGATTTCGAAGTTGGTGGATGGGAAGGGGGAAGGGGGAAGGGGCTGCGGCGGAGGGGTACGCATTGCACATCCGACCCGCTCGCCTTGACAGCTCTGGGAAAACATAATTTAAACAATATAACCACGCCACGGGACGGGAATCTCATGTGAAGTCCTCACTTCCAATAACTCGGCCCTGATATTTAGGACAGCCCTGTAATCCCTACATGGCTCGGGCAGGAACTGGTTCTCACGCGGGGCTCAGTAGTATTTCAAGTGGACTAGTTTTCTTAGCGGAGGTGCGGAGTTTTCGGTTCAGGACTGGCGTAGGGGGGCTACTGAATGGGAGCAGTCACTGGATTCGTGCGATACCAACGCAAGCCACCCAGACTACCTACTACTGCCCATCATATTTGACTTTTGGGGGCGTTTAGGGCACAAACAGAGCAAGATCACCTCTATTCCTCCTGCTGTCCCCTTCCCCTTTCCTTTTTTTTTCTCACGGATTCTTCTGAGAGACAAACCCTTCAAAAATGGCTCAGATACTACCGATACGCTTTCAGGAACATCTGCAGGTAAGCAGACGCAGAAAAGCCCTAAAACGAATCACTGCATTTCTTTTTTTGCGCAGCTCCTCGCCCATGTTGGTCCGCACACACACGGCACATGTCGCATTTAAATGGAATCTGAAATAGGGCTGCAGGGTGGTGCTCAATATAGCTACAGGCCTAGTTTTCTCCTGCCGGGTGGATGATGACTTGTAAAAAAAATAGACCAGTCAGATCGTATACAGCTCCAATGCGGACCGGTGTGTGTGTTTGGATACGCCGCAGTTTTACCTCCCCTTTCAAGTGGAAAAACGCTGCTGTCATTTTCAATCCGCGCCGATGCAAACTGCAGTGTTTTGACACTTTGTTTTGTTGCAGGCAACTGAGCTCAGCTGTTGGTGGTTACATTGTAACTGAGACCCTGAAAGGCACTTGCACTCAAGCTTTGTGGCTACCATGTTGTTGTCATGTCCTGCAGCATATTCCCACTTTGTAACCTTCAACAACAACAACAGTGGCCAGTGTGCCTTTGTTAGTGTTCAATTTCTGCTCTGAGGAGGACGTAACGGACAACATCCCCATGATATACTGACAATGTAATGATAATCTGAGTTTTTTTTTAGACAGTGTCCATTCAAAGTAGCTGTGTGTGAGCACTGAGTAGGAGCACTTATCTGGCACTAACTCACTTACAACAATTAAATTGCTGTGTGTAAGGGTTAGGGTATTGCAATAACAACAATCCTTTCTGAAATCTACCCTCATTATACAGAATCAACATTAAATTGATGTGATGTGCCTCCCAGCTCTACTTGGTAGTGTGTTCATGCCAGAGGAGCATCTGTGCAGCTTCAAGATGATAAACATGACAGAGTAGCGAAAGGCCCTGTAGTCTTTGGTTGGCATTCTCTTGGTGGAAAAAATACACACATCACAAAATGCCCTTTTACATTATTTGGCTAAAGAACGTGAAAACAGACAGCGAGTTATTTGGTCATCATCTCTAGAGGAAACTATGCCCCCCCCCCAACCCTGTTTTGGGCTTTAATAGTCCCATAGCTGCCCCAGTGCTGGGTGTCTCTCAGCCAAAAGAGAAACTTTGTGACGCACCCCCTCCACCTCCCCTCCTCTGTAGCCTGTTGTTATGGTAACAGCAGGCAGTGAAATGGCCTTTCACTAGAAAAAAAAAAAGCAGCACCCAAAGAGCCCCACCCCCGTCTCTTCTCCATTCCCTTCCTTTGGCCAGTAGCCCCACATTCGTCAGCCAAAGTTCCTTTATACACCAGAAAAAACTGTGCCGACCAACTGGAGGGCCAGCGGGCTACCATGGCCCCTCGGCTCACTGACAGGACCGGTTGCTGTTGGCTGATGGAGGCCATTGCGGTATCACCTGGCAACGTCTTGAGTTATTAGTTAAAAATTGCTCTCCGTAGTGCATACCTTTCCCTTACACATATCCTTAGGAAATCTCCCCTTGCGACAGTGATAAGCAACAGACCGCTTTACGTCCCACCTCTAGCGTGAAATCCCAGCTCTCCCCCAGTCGTATCCCTCTGTGAATCTAGGTGGCTCCAGCCGAGTGAAAAATGCTTGGAATTTGGAAACCCAGGACTTTGGGCCCCAAGTTGTTTAGCTTTTTTTTCTTCTCCTTCTTCTTCTTCACAGCCTGGTATTTACAGCTCAGTGTCTGCAGTCTGACCCAGCTTCATGATGAGGTACCAGCCTGTTGAAGTATAGCTTTTGGATGAGATAAGAGCAAAGCAAATTCTCCAGATATCTTGGTATATTTCACTCCAAATGGCTCTTTAACATGACTCTGGTGTTTAATGAAGACATGACGGATGTCTGCATAAATGTGTTTTTTTTACGCTGTGCAATAGTATTCATTTTCTTGCTTTAGACAGGCCTACCATATATACTGTCATTAACCCCTAGACTGTGTGGTAAAGTCTCCCTCTATTTTCTTTACCCTTTGCCTTCCTTCCTCGCTTGTTTACTTTAGTATGATTTATGATCCAAGGTCCAGGTCTGTGTAATCTCATGTCAAAGTTTGTCATGAATTGACCAGATGGATCGGTGCCCTGTAGTTTGACGTGTAGATATGAATTTAGATTACATCACTGTGGTCCTCCCAAACAGAGTTTTTTAAAGTTGTGTGGATTTATGTTGGTGGCCAGATGAAGGAAGACAAGGATAGAGATAGGTGTGTTGAATAGAAAAGTGCTAAAGTGGGAGTCGTTTGATGCTTTGATGCCTACGTATTGTAGCAGCTTGTGTAAGTGCAAAAAATATCCTGCAGCTCCGAAGCTGCTGAACATTGTCCCGTTGAGTTAGGAGGAAAGTCCAACTTTTACATGTTTACAGCATCCATGGTGTGCTGCTGTGTCCCTGCTGATGAAATGATGACCCCACGTCAAAAAGCAAATGGATGTGAAAGACGGATGAGGCGAGCAGGCCCTATTTAAGTCCAGCAAATCACATCAGGATAGGAAGTGAGACAACAGATCAGGGTAACTCGGTCTAAACAAGACACATCTGTGACCTGAGGATGGGTGTCTGTGTTCAGTCACCAAAACTCAATCATGAATGCATTAAAAGAGCGGCGATTAACACAAACAATATGCATATTGTGTTCTTCTGTCACATGCAATGAGTTACTCACTGTTAAAACCACAATAAGTGAGTTAGATGGAGATGAGATGAGAGAATAATAATAATAATAATAATAATAATAATGGATTTTTGAATTATATAGCACACTTTTAAATACTGCTATATATAAAGGTGCTTTACATAACACTTGGCAATTCCAGCACACTTTAGAATACTACAAATTAGTTTGAATATTTTGACCAACAGTCCAAAATCTGATTGATAGAATTAGAATAGTCAGTTTATTGTCATATTCACCAAAGGAAAGTATCCATCCGTACATCTGATTACAGTGAATGGTTATTGGATTGTATTGGAAAGTGACCTACATTTTTTTTTCCTCTAATTAGTCTCTGCATAATTTTACTATTGCTTGACTAATCGCGAAAACAACAACTTGTTTGCTGCCAACCTGTAGCTGCCAAATGCTTCACTATCTAGCAAGTGGCTAACCTATTTATTCTCTGGTCCGGTAGCATCTTGAGATGAGAGCCGGGAGAGTGAATCAAATCCGGAAGGCTGCGGGCCAAAAACAAACAAACAATGAGCACAAAGACACTTCAAACTGTGTGATAATTATCTTTGGCTCCATCAATAAGAGCTTCCCCTTTCACATATTTATTTGATCCATTGTTTATAGGCAGCTTCAAGGTTTTACTGATCACTAATACTATATACCTATTACTTCCTAACCTATAGGCTACATAATCTAACCTATAATGACCTCTTGCGCAAGAAAATGTGAGGTAGTACTAGCAACACTTCTATGTCTTTTTGCTGCCGTTTTTAAATATGTTTGTGTAATCTCCCCGTTAAGCCAAAAACGCTCAGCTGCTGATGTGACGTGTCAGTGGCTCAGCCGTGCATCCACCCAGTCTATGACTCACCAAATACTGTCAACGCTGTATCATCCCTGAAGCCTTGTTTATTGTGATATTAATAAAATTTTTGTGATTGTTCCTCTCGGTTGTTCAGGGAAACAGACTTCTAGGAGTCTCTGTGTGTGTGTGTGTGTGTGTGTGTGTGTGTGTGGAGATGTATTACTAGAGGTTGTTTGTGGGTCAGTGGAGACAGCAGGTTGTAGTTGAAGTGTGATTTTATTCTGGAATGTTCTACCAAGAAGGCTTGGGGGGGAGGGAGGGGGGGGGGGTTCTTCCGGTGAGTCAGTCGCCCCACCCTGAACCGCCGTAGATTGCCAAAAGGCCTGTGTTACTGGAACTGCACGGTACAGACATGGCTCTCTTCCCTACTTCTTCTTCCCGTCTCATAAAAGGTGCATATATCACTCCGGCTGTCTCTCCTTTACACTGGTTACCCTCCTAACACCCACCCACCCCCTCCCTTTAGTTTTTTAGCAGGATGCTGGACTGTGTCTCTTTGAGCTCCTCCTTTCACTCCTAATCTTCTTCTCCCCCCTCCCACTATCTTTATTGTGGTTCCCCTCCCCTCTCCTCCCAGAGATAGTTTTGTCTGGAGGAGATGCAGCATATGGCTCCGATCCTCCCTCAGGTCTTCTCTGTGGCCTTTTTTCAAGGATCCTTTATCTAGCATGTCCCTGGAATTTCACACAAATCAGCTGAACTTTGAGTGGTATGGCTGAATCCGTGTCAGAATAATTTAAAGGAATTTTTCAAATATTCTTATGTGTCTCGTCATAGCTTATGTTTACAAAATCATAAAAATAAAGTGTCACAAGGCTACAATTAACTATGATTTTTGGGACTGATTCAACACTTCATAGAAAGAAGTGCCCATCAAACTTTGCACAAGGCAAATTCTTCATTTATTATTCATTTATTTATTATGTTAGCAATAATCCAAAATAAATTCAGCTTCAATATGAATTAAACTCAAAGGAAAGAGTTTTTCGATATGATTAATAGAATAACTTATCATGCTAGAAAACAGCATCTCTCATTAGAAACCCCTCCGTCGACCCCCCCGACTTATTTGAGCGTTACATCCTTCCTGTTTTGCAGACGACGTGATTAACATGGCCCTGGCAGTCAAGATTTTGTTGTCGTGCTCCACCAGCCAACTGAGAGATAGTGCGGTCCTTGTGATGAGCGTAAGGATTCCTTTCCGCTTGCCTCAGACTGCATAATGCAGTCAGTTCAGTCATCGGAGGGAGAGTGCGTGCTCTGGTTTGCTCTGCCTCCCTCCTCTCAGTTCACACTTAGTTTGACAATGTGCACAGTTATTCCTCTGTTCGGGCAGCTGTTAACCTTGGTGAAGTGTTATCGTATGTTAGTTCTGCTCAGATTCGACACAGCAGATATTGACATCAGCTCGGCCTTTAGGTGTGGTGACCTTTTTGGGAATTCTTCTCATTAGAAAAGCAAATCCGCTGAATAATGAATTGAGCTAAACACTCATTTATTCTTAGTTTCAGTGGATCTCTATTGGGGCTTTTCTTTAGTCTTGACTGGTTTAGCCTGAATAATCTTGCAGCAAGGTTACCTCTCTACAGCTGGCTGCTTAGTGCTTACAGAGACTGTGTAAATGCAGTGTCATGGTATAATCGTAGGCATTGCTGAGATATAGCAACGCTGTACTTTTTCTTAATATGCATTTAACTGAGATGTGATGATAGTTACAATAATGTCAGCGTGAGTTAAAGTTCTTAAAGTGCTTTGGAAAAATTATGAGATTATTAGCACTAATAAGAGTTTAGAATTGTTGAGTTAACGGCCCTTTGTCTGCTGTGTGCCCATGCTTGTTCCTTGGCTCCATGTACCACCAGACCTCCTTTATGGAAAACAACCTTTAAGAATATCACTGGAAAGTTGGAGCAGACCTGCTACTATTTTAGTAGAAACACGGTTGTGGTCCACTTCTTTTTTTTCCCCTGCTAGGCAAATGTCAGTTGCTGCCATTTATATTTTCCCACAGCATTTCTTCTGTTGTCGTGACAGAGGCACGACTCCTTCAGATGTCTTCAAACTCTGTTACTGTTTTTATTCTGGTCTTTATCTTTTAAGGTAAAGAATAACAACTTTCTTGTTAGTTCATTTGCTGTCATTGTGATAAATGTTAATATGTTTACAGTGTGAGGTTGTTCATGTGTGTAAAAACGTATATCACTCACCATATCTGTCCTCTAAATATTAGGCTACAGCCAGCAGTCGATTATCTTAGCCTAGCATAAAGATTGGAAACAAGGGGAAACTGCTAGTCTGACTCCATCTGAAAGCAACAGAATCCACCTACCAGCACCCCTTGCGCTCACTTATTAACTCTTTGTATCTTGTTTCTTATGTCCGTACGAAACAACAAAGAATAATAAGAATAAAAATTACAATTTGCTGTTTGAAAAGGACATTTTGCATGACTTGGCTAGGAGCGATTGGCAGATAACCAGAAGACACTCCAGGAAGTTACAGAAATATTATAAATATTACATAGAGGGTGGAGAAGAGAGACCTTGAATGTTATCTGACCTTCTGATATTGTTACATTTGAGCAGTCAGCCAGTCACATGAAGAAGGCCTGAGTGATAAAAAATACACACAGATGAATGATAACATCTTTATTTGAGCTACCTAAAACATACAAAATTATACCAAATTAACAATGTTTTAAACATGATGCTTGGCGAATTTTGTTGCCGTCGGACAGAGCCACACTTTCCTCCTGCTTCCAGTCTTTATGCTAAGCTGAGCTGCTAACTGTTGCTTCATATGTAGCATGAGATTGGTTCCAATCTTCTTATAGGCCTGGCCTACTATATCTCTGTCAGAAGCTTGGTATTGCCCTAACTTTAAACTATTGCTTGTACTTATGTGTAAAGTTACACGAGTGGAGTAAAGAATTTCATTGTGTTTTGTATATTTCCAGTTGCAGAACATGGGCGTGAACCCAGCCAACATTGGGTTCAGCTACCTGACCATGGAGTCGGACAAGTTCATCTGCATCAGAGAGAAGGTGGGTGAGCAGAACCAGGTGGTGATCGTGGACATGTCCGACCCCACCAACCCAATAAGGAGGCCCATCTCTGCTGACAGCGCCATCATGAACCCCGCCAGCAAGGTCATCGCCCTGAAAGGTAAGAGTTTGTTCGGTGACACACACGGCAACACATTCAGGCGACAGTACCAAATGCTGTGTTGGGAGAAAAACAAACAGTTTGCTGGATATTATAAGTGGCTTTTACCAAGTGCTGAGGTTATTATTATTGTTGTTAAAAGTCCCAGAATGAAGTCTGCATGGCATTCACACGGTTTACATGTCTTTAACAGATCTACTTGTATTGCTGTCTGGAATGCCTCGGTTATGTAGTGACTAACGCTCTGTCAACGCCGTAAATATGTAAAGTGCACTTTGTTCTATTGCATGCATGTACTAAATAGGCTGTGCAAATTGATTTTATGCCACTTAATCTAGCCCTTAGAGCACAAACACAAGCGCTGATCGGGATGATTTGCCTATAATGCTTCTCTCTTTCCCCCTCCCGTCCGTCTGAGGATAATATGCCCGTGTTTGCCCTTTCCCTGTGGACTTATCTTTGACTTGGCATTCTTACCTGATTGACACTTTGCTTTTTCTCCCCTTTTTTGTTGTTGCTTTCTGTGGTTTCTCAGACGGTGAGTTGCTTTCTGTCTGTCTGCCCGTCTCGCACTCTGTTGTGATGATACAGTAGCCATGTCCCTCTCATAAAAAGCTTCCTGCATACCCCTCCCCAGAACACCGAGCTATTTCCACCACTAATCAATCAGAAGAAAAAGACAACTGTTTAGGAATGACATCTACTGCCAGTATACTGCCATATCCAGCCCTACCATGACCCAAGCTGCCAGCATTTATCCACTGAGAACTATACATGTGATTGCATGACTTGTCGTATGCGAGTAGAGCATATGTGTGGTATGTATCATGAGATATTACACACTGGAAGGATTTGGGTCACTGTGTGTGTGTGCGTGACTGCGTGTTTCAACATTCAACATTCAGGTCTTTACTTGCTGCACACAAGGGAGGCCATGACTGTGCTGTTCCTGTATTCTCCTGAATCATGCATTACATCACTTATTTGTTTCCTTCTCATTTTATTTATAAATGGAGGTTGTTACTGGTTACATGAAGGACTAGCAACAATACTATAGTGCACACAAAACTTAAGCTAAGCTCGTAGAATCTAGTCACTTGTTAGTCAGTCAGTGATTATGCCGTCTGCTCTCTGTAGCCAGAGGTCAGCTGCACCCAGGAAGTGTCAGCCAGGTGACTGTGTGCAGAGAGGTGCTCCCTTGGCCTTTAAAACACCTTCAACCCAAAAGACAAAAAAGCTTGCAGAAAGCTTTTTATTTGCCTGAGATATTTGTGTCTAGGACAGGGGTCCCCAAACTACGGCCCGCGGGCCAAATGCGGCCCGCGGCCCGCTTTTTATTGGCCCGCGGCCGATTTTAAAAAGATAATGTAATTTTTTTTTTTTTTTTTTTTTTTTAATATATATATATATTTTTTTTTTGCATTTCTTAGTTAACCCACTAGTGCAGGGGTGTCAAACACTGATTGATTGGCCCGTGGCACATTTTAAAAATATAATGTAATATGGCGCTTTTAAATAATTTAAATGCACTCATTATATTACAGACAAATATGTCCCATAAAAGAAAATGAGCAACAAGCCCATCCCAGAGGACCCTGCATAATATTTTATTTTAAATTAATATTATTATGGAAAATCTATGTGTCCTTCTCCAATAGCTTCTAATTCATCTGACACAGTGTCTCCATTTTTTTTTCATACAAAATTCTTCAGATTTAGCCTCTTAATTTCCCTCTCATAGTGCACCAAATTCATGCATTTCGCTTTAAAAACTTAAAAAAATCTCCCGGGGGGGCATACCCCCGGACCCCCCTAGGAGGGTTGGGACCTCGGCTGGATACTATTTTCACCCTGCTGGACATTGGACGCAAAGGCAGAAAACACTGGGTGTATCATTGGCATATAAACAAGAGGGGGAATGTGTCTGTTTAATGTGCAAGGAAAGTGTTGCCGTGAAGAAGGATTACAATTTACGAAGACACTATGAAACTAAACATCAGAGCAGCTACATGTCCTGATAAATGTGTTATTTTTGCAAAGTGGCCCGGCCCTTCGTAGATTTTTCTGTATGTGGCCCTCAGTGAAAAAAGTTTGGGGACCCCTGGTCTAGGATTTCCACAGGTCCCCATTATAGTGGCGGGAATAGAATTTAGTTTTTGGTGCTGAGCATTGAACAGTATTTATATTTTTTATTGATTTAATATTATTCAAAAATATACATTTTCAATTATGTAAACCCTAAAGAGAAAATGTAAGAGACAGATATCTTGAAAACTGCTAAATCAAAACCAAACTTGTATGTGTAGCTAGATAAATAGTGTTATTAAATATCATTTGGGTGAACTGAGTTCTGGCTTGAACTCATAAATCAAGATTTATGGGTGGCCAGTGAGAGAGTAGTTTGGGACAAAGGGCAACCAGGAGAGGTCACATAAATGTGTATTTTTCTGAAAACAAAACGGCTATCCACCAATCATTTCAACATGTCAGTTGAAATGTTTTTGTTTGTGTTTCTACAGTATTCATGATTTATCATAGTTTTTAGTATATGACAGCAACATTTATTGAATGCACATTTCTTTTTCTTTCTTCTGTTATTGTTGAAAAAATATTTAAGCACTCACACACACACACAAAAACATTTTGTAGTTGAAAAAACGAGTTTCAGACTTTTAGTAGATGTTGTTACAGAATGACATCCGGGTATTAAGTAAAGTTGTATTTTTTAACCAGCATTAAATAAGGAAGTGTTATCATGTCTTACCCTTTTAGCTGTCTGTTCGTCTCACTTCTCCCCTCTGGTTTCTTTACCTCCCCTCAGCTGCTAAGACGCTGCAGATCTTTAACATTGAGATGAAGAGTAAGGTGAAGGCCCACACCATGACGGAGGAGGTCATGTTCTGGAAGTGGATATCGGTAAACACTGTGGCTTTAGTGACAGACACGGCCGTCTATCACTGGAGCATGGAGGGCGATTCCCAACCCGCCAAAGTATTCGATCGGCACGCCAGTCTGGCCGGATGTCAGATCATCAACTACAGAACTGACGAACAACAGAAGTGGCTACTGCTGATAGGGATTTCTGCACAGGTACGGAAACACACAAGCAGGATTTCTCACGCTTCATACAACAGGAAAAATATCTTGAAAGGAATTATCGCTCATTTATTGCTCTCATAGCCCTCATCTACAGCCTCATAGGACAGGGAAGTCCATACTAAGATAGCTTTCCTTCTCTAAATGCAGATGTTCCAGCCAACCATTTATTTGAGGAACTGGAAAACTGAGCTTTTTGAAGAAGATGAATTTAGCTTGATCACACTGGCTCTGTGGCTGTCTTTTCTGATATCTAACCATTTGAATAATATGGCGGCGTGAATGACTTAGATGCATCCAGTTTTTATTTTTCCTTTATTTCGTCTCTCTTTCTCTCTGTAGCAAAACCGTGTGGTTGGTGCGATGCAGCTGTACTCTGTGGACAGGAAAGTGTCCCAGCCCATCGAGGGTCACGCTGCTGCCTTCGGGGAGTTCAAAGTGGAGGGAAATGCCAAATCCTCCACCCTCTTCTGCTTTGCCGTGCGCTCCCAGGCTGGGGGAAAGGTGAGTGAGGGGCCCTCTGGATTGTACACAAGGATTTGACTCATGATGCTATCACAGTGTATTTAGTCTAGTCTCTGAACAAAGGGCTCTGAATTGCACACAAAAAAAGCCTGTGTTTTTGTTAAGATCATAGGAGAAACAACCTTGATTACGGTCACCTAGCTCCTTGAATGTTGACTTCAAGAGAGTCAAGAGTTTATTTACACATTTAAGTGTATGGGCCCCCCTCTGCTGTCCTTCACGTTATCATGACCACAGTCTTTTGTTTTAAAAAAAGAAAAAGTAATTTTGATAAACATTTTTTATTGGTTTTCAGAAAAATAATAATACAGATCAGTACAATGCAAACAACCATTTTTTCCCTTTTTTTAATTGGAAAAAAGGAGAGAAAAAAATAATGAAACTCAGAAAAAGAAATGCTATATACATACATGTATAACATACATACCACAGTCATTTCATAATATGGGCTTTCTTCTTCCAGTTGCACATTATTGAAGTTGGTCAGCCAGCTGCAGGAAACCAGCCGTTTTCTAAGAAAGCGGTGGATGTGTTCTTCCCTCCAGAGGCGCAGACAGACTTTCCTGTAGCTATGCAGGTAAAGAACAACCCCTCCTACTCATGAGCTTAACTAAAGGTTACTTCTGCTGAAGGCTGACAATATATCTTCTCTCTCTGATCACTCTCCTCAGATTGGTAGTAAACACGGTGTAATATATTTGATCACAAAGTACGGTTACATTCACCTGTACGACCTGGAATCTGGAGTGTGTATCTACATGAACCGAATCAGTGCAGAGACCATCTTTGTGACGGCCCCTCACGAAGCCACCTCTGGAATTATTGGGGTCAACAAGAAGGGACAGGTGAGAAACTAGCAGCTTATCATTTTATTCACAAGCTACAAGTACAAATTCTAATTGAACTTGTTAAACTTGTTAATTGTTTCCTTTCATTACTGTCTTATCTCACTCATCCACTGGGCAGTATTCAAGTTTTTGTGTTCTCTTTTCTTTCTAGGTGTTGTCAGTGTGCGTTGAAGAGGAAAACATTGTCAACTACGCCACCAACGTCCTGCAGAACCCTGATCTAGCCTTGAGAATGGCCGTGAGGTCAAACCTCGCCGGGGCTGAGGAGATTTTCGCCAGGAAGTTCAACACTCTCTTCTCCCAGGGAAGTTATTCGGAGTCTGCTAAGGTCGCTGCATCAGCGCCCAAGGTACGCCCCGTATCTACTGCTCACATTGCAGTGTTTGCACATCATAATACAAACCAGGCACATTGGAAAAAAAGTCTATTCTAGGAAAAGACATATTTGTGGAGTATTTTTATGCTGCTGATACCAGTTATACCCACCATGATTCAGTGTTGAACACAAAGAAGTCCAAAGGATGTCTTTGAATATTTCTCATAGAATGTATATCATGTTGATACACAAAACCTTTGGTTTTTAACTTTCATACCCACATTTCCTCATTTCTTCCCACATCTGTCCTCCCCTCAGGGTATCCTGCGTACGGCAGAGACCATCCGTAAGTTCCAGAGTGTCCCAGCCCAGCCAGGTCAGGCCTCCCCTCTGTTGCAGTACTTTGGCATTCTGCTGGACCAGGGCCAGCTAAACAAGTTTGAGTCTCTGGAGCTGTGTAGGCCCGTCCTGCAGCAGGGTCGCAAGCAACTACTGGAGAAATGGCTGAAGGAGGATAAGGTAGGACTGGAATATCAGGCAACAAGGCAGCTTTCGTAAACCAGGGCTCATAGAATCACACATTTTTTTTTTCTGATAGTGCAGTTGTGTTTAATCGGGATTGTCTGTGTTGTAGCTGGAGTGCTCCGAGGAGCTGGGAGATCTGGTGAAGGCCACCGATCCCACCCTCGCTCTCAGTGTGTACCTCAGAGCTAACATCCCCAACAAGGTCATCCAGTGCTTCGCTGAGACCGGACAGTTCCCCAAGATAGTGCTGTATGCTAAAAAGGTAATAAGTTTCACCTTTTCCATTCCCTTAATTACCGGTGCATGACATTTTTTTTTATTTGCTGCGTGTATAACTCAGCATATGAAAACACCACACAGTACTACACGGTCAATGAAAAAAAAAAAATCATAAATGTATGTAACATACTAGGTTGGAAGCATCAGTGAAATAGTGTCTACTAAGGGCACATTTTGATCATGTAATCCTAACTATTTCCCCCCAGGCATTAGTTCAACTTTTGGAAACAACACTATTTGTTTATTGAGTACATCATATAATTATAGGCTTCTCTATATGAATATATTTGTATGAATTCATACATTTGATCAAACTGTACTTTTGTAGGTGGGCTACACTCCTGACTGGGTGTTTCTGCTGAGAAATGTGATGCGTGTCAACCCAGACCAGGGACTGCAGTTTGCCCAGATGCTGGTCCAGGATGAGGAGCCTCTGGCCAACATCAACCAGGTAAAGCCACACCAACATGACCGCAGCTCTCTACAGAGACACACAATGTTACTACATTTCAATTACATCGGCACGTTTACCCTCACACACAAGCACGCAAACGCACAAAGTGCCCAGTGTAGGAGCCCCCGTCTGTGTTATTCCAGATGTGCGGGCAATGCCAGGAATCCCCTGAGTCAGTGACCCCCTTCCTCCTTTTAACCCATTGATGACTATGGCAGTCTAAGATGCATGTCCTTAATGCCTGAGGGTTTTCTGAAAAAATAGTACGAATTGTCAAGTCTACCAAAACCTTAATATCTAAGCCTGTGTAGCACATAGAAACATGAAATAAAATACATTTAAAAGTTAAGGTTCACAGGTTTTATTTAAACATGCTCCCTTAGCGCTTACAAACCAACACATATTTCTAAAAATCGTCAAAATTAGATGAATTAGAAAATTATTAAATATTGTTAATAAATAGATGCAATGTGTTGTGTGATTTTCGTCAGTAGTCTATAGTAGACCTTGATTCTGCGCAACAAACACCACTAACTGTTCTGTCATCGACATAGCTGGCGTATTTTTTTTTATTATTTTGTTTTATTTTTTTATTTTTTATTTTTTTGATTGACGTGATTTTCGGCAAACCACACAACTTTTGGGTGGTCACGGGGTCTTAAAAAATCAACAAAACCCACCTCATGTGTATTTGAACCAATGACAGTGCATTCTATGCTGGGAATGCCATGAAAATTAGATAAAGTAATAATGCTGCGCGACGCAGCATCAGGCAGGAGAGCCAATGTGGCATCGCGCAGCAGCCGTCATCAATGGGTTAAAGCCACATCATCACTCTGCTCAGTGCAAAATCTCAACCAGAGAACTTGATGACACGATGCTTCTCTTAAGTTAATGTGGCAGCCGGTCCTCAGTTGTGGCCTCCGTCCGCTGTTGTTTAATATGAAAAGCAGAAACATTTGGCTACCGGCCTGTGATTCTTAATAGTGTGTGACTCTGAACTGTTTGCATGCTAACTCAAATCAAGGTTAACAGAATGTCTGTTCGCCCTGAGTTTGTCCTTCTCCGCACTTATGTTTTTTGAACTAAATCAATAATCAAACTTCATTATTAAATAAACAACTTTGGTTTAACCAATTCCAACTGGTTTATGTTGCATCCTTTTACCCCTAGCAAAGCTGGACGTAACAATGTCATTCTTAACTTTAATCTCACGTTTTCCATTGCTTTTGGTAGATTGTAGATGTGTTCATGGAGGGCAACCTGGTCCAGCAGTGCACTTCCTTCCTATTGGACGCCCTAAAGAACAACCGCCCGGCCGAGGGTCACTTACAGACACGTCTGCTTGAGATGAACCTCATACATGCCCCCCAGGTAAACATTCAGACTTGTCTTTACTTTCTAGATTACATTAAGAAGCAACCGTGCCTTTGACGATAACACATTTGTTTGTTTTCTAAGGTAGCAGATGCAATCCTGGGGAACCAGATGTTCACCCACTATGACCGTGCCCACGTTGCCCAGCTGTGTGAGAAGGCAGGGCTGCTGCAGAGAGCTCTGGAACACTACACCGACCTGTATGATATCAAGCGAGCCGTGGTGCACACACATCTGCTCAACCCCGAGGTACGCCTGTGGATGATTGGTCACACCTGTTATTATCGCTCTCATGGGAGCAGCCACCTTTTACCTTGTTTTTTTTCTCTTCAAAATGCCTCTTGAATACCCCCCTCCTTTCGTGCCCTGCTTTCTCACTTTCTACCTGTTTTTCTTTCTCTAGTGGCTGGTGAACTTCTTTGGCGCTTTATCGGTAGAGGACTCCATAGAGTGTTTGAGGGCCATGTTGTCGGCCAACATCAGGCAGAATCTGCAGCTGTGTGTCCAGGTAGCGTCAAAGTATCACGAGCAGCTGAGCACTCAGTCGCTAGTGGAGCTCTTTGAATCCTTCAAGAGTTTTGAGGGTAGGTGTTGCGCATGAGCGGGGGCTTTAAGTGCACGTTGAATGTTAAATGAGCAATATTCCACAGTTTGCGTGCCGTAGCTTTTTTCCCTCATCATAGCTGGGGCTGACCTCTGTACCGTCTCTCTGTCTTCTCCTTCCCGTCTCTACTCAAGGCTTGTTTTACTTCCTCGGGTCGATTGTGAACTTCAGCCAGGAGCCTGATGTCCACTTCAAGTACATCCAGGCCGCCTGTAAAACGGGACAGATCAAAGAAGTGGAGAGGATCTGTCGGGAGAGCAACTGCTACGACCCAGAGAGGGTTAAAAACTTCCTCAAGGTGAAAAAACAAACAAAGAAATCCCTTATTTTAACAGTGTTAGTGATAGATTTTTTCATCACCAGCATTTTTTTTGTTGATATTTCCCGTTTTTGTATTTAATCTCATATGACCCTCCTGCTTGTTTTCTTTTCTTTTCTGTAGGAGGCCAAGCTAACAGACCAGCTTCCTCTCATCATCGTGTGTGATCGCTTCGACTTCGTCCATGACCTGGTGCTCTACCTGTACCGCAACAGTCTGCAGAAATACATTGAGATCTATGTTCAGAAGGTAAGATCAAGACAACTGCTGACCCTTCATACAGTGGCTTGCAAAAGTATTCATACCCCTTGAACTTTTCCACATTTTGTCACGTAACAACCACATACGTACATTTATTTTTTGAGATTTTATGTGATAGACCAACACAAAGAGGAGCATAATTGTGAAGTGGAAGGAAAATGAAACATGGTTTTAATATTTTTTTTACAAATACAAAACTGAAAAGTGTGGTGTGCAAAAGTATTCAGCCCCCTGATTCAGTGCTTTGTAGATCCACCTATCGCTGCAATTACAGCTGCAAGTCTATTGGGTTATGTCTTTACCACCTTTGTAAATCTACAGACTGACATTTTTGCCCACCTTTGTAAAGCTACAGACTGACATTTTTGCCCATTCTTCTTTGAAAAATAGCTCAACAAGATTCGGCATCAGATTGGATGGAGAGTGTCTGTGAACAGCAATATTCAAGTCTTTCTTCTTCTTTCAAGCCATTTGGAATTGTATTTAGGTCTGGACTTTGCTGCCTATGCTTTGATCTAAACCATTCCATTGTAGATCTGGCTATAAGTTTAGGGTAGTTGTCCTGCTGGAAGGTGAACCTCTGCCCCAGGCTCAAGTCTTTTGCAGACTCTAACAGGTTTTCTGCCCTGTATTTGGCTCCATCCATCTTCCAATCAACTGACCAGCTTCCTTGTCCCTACTGAAGAAAATCACCCCCACAGCATGATGCTGCCACCACCATGTTTCAAGTAGGGTATGGTGTGTGCAGTGTTAGTTTCGGGCCATTTGCAATCAGACCAAAAACGTCAAGTTTGGTCTCGTATGACTATGCTGTGTCCCCTGCATGGCTTATGGCAAGGGTTGGAAGAAGGTGCTCTGTTCAGATGAGACCAAACTTTAAGTTTTTGGCCTGAATGCAAATCGCTATCTGTGTTGGAAAATCATTGCACATCACCTTGAACACACCATCCCCAATGTGAAACATGGTGGTGGCAGCATCATGCTGTGGGGGTCCTGTTCTTCAGCAGGGACAGGGAAGCAGAGTTGATGGGAAGATGGATGGAGCCAAATACAGGGCAGAACACCTGTTAGAGTCTGCAACAGACTTGAAACAGGGGCGGCGGTTCACCTTCCAGCAGGACAACTACCCTAAACATTAAACATACAGCCATATCTACAATGGAATGGTTTAGATCAAAGCATAGTCATGTGTTAGAATGGCCCATTCAAAGTCCTGACCTAAACCTAATTCAGAATATGTGAAAATACACCAATCTGACGCTGAATCTGACGTTGAGCTATTTTTCAAAGATGAATGGGCAACAATGTCAGTCTGTAGATTTGCAAAGGTGTTAAAGACATAACCCAATAGACTTGGAGCTGTAATTGCAGCGATAGTTGGTTCTACAAAGCATTGACTCAGGGGGCTGAATACTTATGCACGCCACATTTTCATTCCACTTCACAATGATGCACCATGTTGTGTTGGTCCATCACATGCAATTCCAATAAAATAAATGTACGTGTCGTGACAAAATGTGGAAAATCTCAAGGGGTATGAATACTTTCGCAAGCCACTGTACATGTCCCCTTACTAACTATTACAAGACATTTATTCTTTATCAGAGCACCATGTTGCCATCCTTATATAGTGTTTGCTGCGCTTGTTTTTCAGGTGAACCCCAGTCGTTTACCGGTGGTGATAGGCGGTCTGTTGGATGTGGACTGTGCTGAGGATGTCATTAAGAACCTCATCATGGTGGTCAAAGGGCAGTTTTCCACTGACGAGCTGGTGGAGGAGGTAGAGAAGAGGAACAGGTAAGACTCAATGATAAATGGGTCCTCTACTTTTTGTCATCTTGCGTATTGCCTTTTTCTGTGTCTCATTTTTGCACTTATATGTCATATATATATATATATATATATATATATATATATATATATATATATATATATATATATATATATATAAGTTTATGCTTAGTGGTTTCCGCACTACAGAAGCTAAAAATAATATTTTCTAGCATGAAAAGAATCTCTCTGGGCTTTCTGGGAAAAACTCTTTTCCCCACTGCATGTATTTGTATTTGATACCTCAATACTGCTAGACAGATGAACAGTTCGTAGACTATTGAAGCTAAATCCAGTGCAAATCTGCTTCCCTTTCATTCTCTATCATAAATGATTGTGAGAAAGTGAACAGGAATACCCTTGAGCAATGCTGCCATCTAGTTTTATGTTTGTGCATTACACAGGAGTAAAACAAAGTCACGCATACAAGTAAAAAGCTTCTTCAAAATGTAATGCAATGGATGTGATGTTTCAAAACCTGTGTGTTTTTATCTCTCTATCTTCCCAGGTTAAAACTGCTATTGCCGTGGCTGGAGTCCCGTATCCACGAAGGATGCGAGGAGCCAGCTACCCACAATGCCCTGGCCAAGATCTACATAGACAGCAACAACACGCCCGAGCGCTTCCTGAAGGAGAACCCGTTCTATGACAGCGCTGTGGTGGGGAAATATTGCGAGAAGAGAGACCCCCACCTGGCCTGTGTGGCTTATGAGAGAGGACAGTGTGACTTGGAGCTCATCAAAGTGTGTAGATCACATAATATTGTCACACTGATTTTTACAAAGTTCTAATAAAGATACATATTTTTAATTACTATTTTATAAAAAAAATTCTCTCAGGTGTGCAATGAGAACTCGCTATTCAAGAGTCAGGCTCGATATCTGGTACGACGGAAAGATCCAGAGCTTTGGGCGAACGTGTTGGAAGAAAGCAACCCCTTCAAAAGACAACTCATCGACCAGGTGAGGTGTCCTCTGACTCTGCTACTGTAGTCAAGCAGATTGTGAATAAGTGGTGTGTGTTTATTTTGATTATACTGTATGAATGAATGAATGAATTTTTATTATTGTGTCATGTCCAAACAAGGACCCATCCCCTTCGGGATTATAAGACACCAACAACTGTATCAAATTCAAATATATAACATTCGCTTCCTGTATATGGTGATCACATTTCACAGTAGGACAACAAGGAAACGGACGCAAAGAAAAGAAAAGAAAAGAAAAGAAAAGCAAACATAAAGATCTCATTTATAAGTGTTTTTTGTTCTCTTGGCCCAGGCCTTCTCCAGATAGCCAGCAAGGGCAAATACCTTAAATTCAAAGAGCCACTTTAGCCTGTCTGCATCATTCCTCCACATGAAATCAACATCACCACACTGATCGAACAATCTCTGACGCAACCCTTGGTACAGAGGGCAAGAAAACAGAAAATGAAACTCGTTCTCCACATCAATGGTACAATAATCGCAGAGTCTTTCCTCCTCTGGGACCCCGCGTTAACGTCCTGTCTCCAGATGCAGGGGCAAGATTCCAGAGCGTAGCTGGGCGCACAGTGATCTTTGCTTTTTAGATAAAGGAGCACACACATATTTCTCCTTCCCGTAATAGTTCTTAATCGTAGCATAAGTCCTCAATTTTGGTTTAAATAAAATGTCCTGTGCCCATTTATCTTGATGCGTGTTGGAAAGAGTTTCCTTAGCGGACACTATATTCACTATATTTACACTTTGGAAAAGGTGAGTGGCTCCAATATCTGTGAATATTTCCTGCACCTCACTTGCCCATGCACCCTTCACAGTGTGTGTGTGTGTGTGTGTGTGTGTGTGTGTGTGTGTATATATATATATATATATATATATATATATATATATATATATATATATATATATATATATATATATATATATATATATATATAAATGTATACTTTTTTTTTTGAATGCATCTCCTTTTTTTCTCTTCTCAGGTGGTGCAGACTGCACTGTCGGAGACCCAAGACCCTGAGGAGGTGTCTGTCACAGTCAAGGCCTTCATGACAGCAGACCTGCCCAACGAGCTGATTGAGCTGCTGGAGAAGATTGTGCTTGATAACTCTGTCTTTAGCGAACACAGGTACAGCTTGTTGCGCTTTGTGCTCATTTAGCCGCATTGCTTTTTGTCATCTTTTTGATAATCCCTCTGTTCCGGTTACTTTTCCCAGAAACCTCCAAAACCTGCTGATTTTGACGGCCATCAAGGCAGACCGCACTCGTGTGATGGAGTACATCAACAGGCTAGACAACTACGATGCTCCAGACATTGCAAATATCGCCATCAGCAACGAGCTCTTTGAAGAAGCCTTTGCCATTTTCAAGAAGTTTGATGTCAACACTTCAGCAATACAGGTAAAATGGATTATATTGCTGCTTGAGTTCCAAGTATTTCAGTGAGTCCAAGCTGAATACTGATCAGAGTAAATATTCTATTGGACAAATAGGAAATACCATGCATGTAAAGTTACATCAATATGTGTATAAGGTTATATTTCAGTCAGGCACAAGGTGCATTTTGAATTTTTATTAACTTTTTGTAATTGTAAACAGCCTCCTTGCTACGGACATTTATTGTTTAAAAAAAAGTATTTAGAGGATTTTAGTAAAACCAAAGATCACGCACCACTGTTTAAAGTATAGATCTTGGTATGTAAAACATGCTGTTTCGTTTGCCAATTCTGAGTAATCTGTGTTTGCAACTGATGCTGCGGGTTGTATCCCTTAATGACTTTCTAGGTCATATCAAACAATGCCACTCTCCTTTCTCTCGTGTATCCAGGTATTGATAGAACACATAAGCAACTTGGACCGTGCCTATGAGTTTGCTGAGCGCTGTAACGAGCCGGCGGTGTGGAGCCAGTTAGCCCGAGCTCAGCTGCAGAGAGAGCTGGTGAAGGAGGCCATCGACTCCTACATCAAAGCCGTTGACCCGTCGGCGTATATGGAGGTGGTCAACGCAGCCAGCAAGAACAGTGAGCCTTTTGCACCTTGATTTTCTATTGTGGTGGGATAGAGCTGAGGTGGAGATGATCTTAAAGTGTTTTTTTTTGTATTGTACAGACAACTGGGAAGACTTGGTCAAATTTCTGCAGATGGCTCGGAAGAAAGCGAGAGAGTCGTACGTGGAGACAGAGCTGATCTTTGCTTTAGCTAAAACCAACCGTCTGGCCGAGCTGGAAGAGTTCGTCAGTGGGCCCAACAACGCACACATACAGCAGGTAAGAAAAAAGCTGTACTTGTAGTGGAGATAATGAAAATAAAAAAAAGTGCTTTATTTGACAGCGGTGGAAAGACAGAGATGAAATTGGACATTAATGGGAATGACATGCAGAGAATGACCACGCGCCTGATTCGAACCCTTGGTCTGCTGCTTCTGAGGACTGAGCCTCTATTGGGGGGGCGCTCTAACCACTACACCTTGAGCGCCCCTGTTGTGGAGATAATTTAGCAGTTTTTGCAGAATGTGCATGTTCTTCTTTGCTAAAATGTTGAACACACACAACTCACATCTATCAATAAATGTCTCTCTCCCTTCCTCCAGGTGGGCGATAGATGCTATGAGGAGGGAATGTATGAAGCAGCCAAGCTCTTGTACAACAACGTGTCCAACTTTGCTCGCCTGGCATCCACACTGGTCCACCTGGGAGAATACCAGGCAGCTGTGGACAGCGCCAGGAAAGCCAACAGCACACGGACGTGGAAGGAGGTAACAACAGGCACACACACCAGTCAAGCTTCTGTTCAACTAGCCTTTGCATGAGAAGGGACTATTGGGATACTTTCTGGAAGAAATTACCAGAATGTTTAAACTGCTAAAAGCATGATACATTTCTCGCATTTTCTAAGATAAACTAGTATCTGATACTGTATTTGCTGGCTTGTCAAATCTGAGCACTAGTGGGAACAAGGTCTTCTATCTTGAACTGGTATAGTAGTTTTAGATACTAATTTATTGGAATGTGGACAACATTTTTTTTGAATAGACCAGATAAAAACAAATTTATTCACCGATTTGACATGAGAGGAGTCCACTTCCCAAGGTAAAACGATCTGTATATTATTGTTCATGCATAAGAGATGATAATTGAATGATGAGCTTAAGAACTTTAACTCTCTCTCTCTTTCTCTCTCTCTCTCTCTCTCTCTCTCTCTCTCTCTCTCTCTCTCTCTCTCTCTCTCTCTGTATTAAACTTGTGCTGCTGCAACCTTTACTTTAATGTAATGACATTTACTTCAGGCTTGTTACAAATAAGATCTTTGTCCTGACCTTTAAAAAAAAAAGGACTTCAGCCATGCGACCAATATGTTAAATTGTAATCACATTTACTTCAAGCGATACTCATTCTCTTAATTGTTTAATCACTCTTTGCTTATGAGAACAGTACATTCTCATTAATGGACTCATTTTTTCCCTTTTATTGCCTTATGGTAACTCTCCCCTCTCCCCTCTCCCCTCCCCCCCCCCCCCTCCACCAGGTGTGTTTTGCATGTGTGGATGGCGAGGAGTTTCGGCTGGCCCAGATCTGCGGCCTTCACATAGTGATCCATGCTGACGAGCTTGAGGACCTGATCAGCTACTATCAGGACCGTGGCTACTATGAGGAGCTGATAGCGCTGCTAGAGGCCGCGCTGGGGCTGGAGCGAGCACACATGGGCATGTTCACCGAGCTCGCCATCCTCTACTCCAAGTTCAAACCTCAGAAGATGAGGGAGCACCTGGAGCTCTTCTGGTCCAGGGTCAACATCCCAAAGGTACAGCAGCATGTCTCCTTTTTTGTGCGTGTGTTTGTTTGCGTGATTCTTTTGTAATAATAAATCAAAAAATTCAACACACATACGTTATTTTTCCTTCTGGATCATGGAAGAAAAAATAATACTGTGCACTGAAGATTCCTTGAGCTTTCTTTGCTATCTGGCCCTGTATTGACATATGTTTGTTGTCTTGTGATGATTAGACATTCTTTTTCCAGTTTTAAAGTGGAACAATGTGTCATTGTGAATTGTGGGTGTTGTCTGTCTTTTCTTTCTTTGCTCTGAAAGTCTATGAAAGATTGCAGCCAAGTCACTTTGAAATAATTGTTTCCTTGAAATGATTAAGTTATTTAAAGAGAATGTTCTTTTATTTGTATATGTAATTCTGAATTGATCAGTATTTGTATTATTCGATCTAGTTAGGTGTTTTTTCATTGTGTGGAAAGATCCTGAAAAAAGGGGCTATGTGAATAGATGTTTCCCCCAAATAAACCAAAATGTTGTCCATGAATGTAGCCAAACAAAACGTATACTGTCATTAAAGAGTGCTTCCATTTTGAAACCTGCATGACTGCATGACTTTATAGACCATTCTGTGATTCCTGTGTTTTCCAGGTCCTCCGTGCAGCAGAGCAGTCTCATTTATGGGGAGAGCTGGTTTTCCTTTACGATAAATATGAAGAGTTTGACAACGCCGTCCTCACAATGATGTCTCATCCGACAGACGCGTGGAAAGAAGGGCTGTTCAAAGACATAATCGCTAAGGTGAACTGAAGTTTTTGAAATTTAAATGTTTATTTCCATTTTTCAACACAACTTTTTTCCTGATATTTTGTATGTATATTTTTTTCCTCCTCAGGTTGCCAATGTGGAATTATACTACAAATCTCTTTCCTTCTATCTGGACTACCAACCTCTCCTCATGAACGACCTGCTGAGCATCCTGTCTCCGCGGTTGGACCACAGCAGGGCCGTCACCTATTTTAGCAAGGTAACCAGCGGTGAAGTTAACCTCCACAAATCCAAACCCTCCATATATATATTTTTTTAACAATTAGAATGCAGTGCTGACCACGATTGATGTAACATGACTGTTGTTGCTTTTGCTCGACCAGGTGAACCAGCTGAAGTTGGTGAAGCCTTACCTGAGGTCTGTCCAGAGTCACAACAACAAGTCGGTCAACGAAGCCCTCAACAACCTGCTGACAGAGGAGGAAGACTATCAGGTCTGTCAGCACTTCTGCTACTGATATTAATCATAGAAGGAAGACAGACTAATGTTAGCACTTGATAAAAAGGGAATTATTGATACAGTTTATCGGTGTCCTGCATTAACCATGTAATAAGGGTTTTTGAGGCTATTCTCTTCACATATATGATCGTTCTTTAGACATTTGATGCATGCTTCTGCAGGTATAGGCATCACTTATTTGTCTACAGAGCGGTGTCACTGTAGTTTGTTTTGAAAACATTCATGACCTTCAGTCTACTGTGCGTGACCCACATTTTTATGTCACAGTGTTTGTGGTTGGAATTGGTTGAATTATTTTGTATCTTTCCCCTGCTTGTTGTATATGGCATTTAAGGGGCACATTTAAAAAAAGTAAATTCAAATAGTGGTCATTAAACCCAGCGTCTAGGTCACTAGGTGGCACTGCTGAGGTCCAGTTACAAGAAATTAACCAGTTCAGGTGTGACATTTTTTTTGGTGGGTAATGGAATATTTTTTCTTTCGTTCTATCTGTTATAAACAGGGTCTGAGAGCATCCATAGACGCCTACGACAGCTTCGACACGATTGGCCTGGCACAGAGGCTAGAGAAACACGAGCTGATCGAGTTCAGACGCATCGCTGCTTACCTCTACAAGGGCAACAACCGCTGGAGACAGAGTGTGGAGCTCTGCAAGAAGGACAAACTCTACAAGGTGAGGAAAAAAAAGCCAAAACCCTTTTAACAACTATATTTGAGAAAAGAAAGAAAAAAAAATCTCTTAAATGTACCTCCATGCTCCTATAGATGGTGTGTTTGTTTGCCTATTCTGTAGATAGACATACAGTATCTGGAGATTCATGGACCAACTAAGTCAAGTAAAGACAGGACAATCTAATCACGTCAGTGCTTATATCACCTGAAGCCAATCCGTACACGGGAAAGAAAAATTAATTTGACAGCCTCTCAAACTTACATCAAGGCGTTCATGTTTCTTATGATGAGTCGGTTAATTGCGCTGCATTTCCGTCTCTCCCAGGATGCCATGCTGTACGCTGCAGAGTCTAAGGATGCTGAGCTAGCGGAGACTCTGCTCCAGTGGTTCCTGGAAGAGGACAAGAAGGAATGCTTTGCCGCCTGCCTCTTCGCCTCCTATGACCTGCTGCACCCAGACGTGGTGATGGAGCTGGCCTGGAGGCACAACATCATGGACTTTGCCATGCCCTACTTCATCCAGGTCATGAGAGAGTACCTCACCAAGGTAAGCAACAGCTAAATAAAGGGGGAAATAAGAGTAATGCTTCTTTGTTGCTGATTTTTAGTTTCTTCTTTAACGTAAAAGTATTTTTTGTTGTTGTAGAAATGAAATATTCACTGATTTTGACAACAAGCGTACTCCAGAATCTCCGACTCCATCTTTAAGTTTGAAACTACCTTTTTACTGTGTACTAAAATAATTTCATTCTTCAGAGATTGTTTAGTTTCCTGTATAAACGTATCTTGACAGGTGAGAGGTGGACAATAGTCTGTAATATATCTGGAGGTTTTGAAAAACAGGTCTCTCTCATACTTTTAAATTGACGCGAGGATTAAGGAAGTATTAGTAGTTCAGTATATTTGCCAGAGAAACTCTGGTCAACATAATGTCCTGAAATGCCGACCTGCAGACATGTGAGGTCACTCGGGGTCATCTCTTTGGGTTCTTTTCCAGGTTGATGAGTGTGCAGCGAAGGTGATGGTCTCTGGCCCTCTTTTTTCATTTATTACGTGTTCTGTCTGTTTCTGTTGTAACTTATCTCTTAGGTTTCTGATGTAGGAACCTAGCATGGACTGTTAGTAGACTGAGTACGGCCCTAACTAGCTCTGGTCCTGGAGAGCTGGAGTGGTGTGTGTGTGTGTGTGTGTGTGTGTGTGTGTGTGTGTGTGTGTGTGTGTGTGTGTGTGTGTGTGTGTGCAGGCTTTTGTTTCCGCTTCAGCGCCGATTTGACATGTTTTTAATTGACTTACCTGAGTTAATTTAAAGGAGGCAGTTTGTAAATGATGCTCCTGGGGAACCTCATGTCTCTTTGGAATGGGGTAATTTATTCAAATGTTTTCGCATTAAGCAGTGAAGCAGAAACGGATTCAGGAAAATATGAAAAAGTGCACTATTCAGATATCTATTGAGTTTCTGTGCAAACATGAAAAGAAACCTTATGTTCTGATTAGAGATATGACATTTGTATCCGATACTTGATATCAATGAATATCATCATTCACTTTCAGCTTTAGTGCAGTTAAGGAGGATGCACTCGAGATTACAATCATTCAACACGTGCACTTGTTCTTTAGACCCCAGCATTTTATGAATGTTGGTTTAACCGTTGCCCTGCTGTATCCAGTATAATGTGGTCTAAAGAAGAAGTGAAAACGCCTAACTTAAAATACTGTGTTAATTTGCTGGAGCCAAAGCCTGTGCACCATCTAGTTCTTCAGGATCAGCCTGTGCTGGCCTAACCGATACCTCTCACCCTCTAACTCTAACTAAATCTTTACAACTTCATTATCATGAGACTGATTGTTATGGTTCCATATAGTATAAAATAAGAAACACGGTTATATTTCCACCTGTCTGTTGCTCTTCCACATAGACTGGCTAGATGTATTCCCATGTTTCTAACCCCAGGTTAACTAGTTTTCATTTTTAAATGTGTAACTGTCAGATCAGTGCCGGGGCAAAAAAACAAGCACTAGCTTCAAAGGTTATTGGGTCTCCTTCCCTCCGCCTCTTGAGAATATAGTTTTATTATTCACGTTTATTTCAGCTAACCAAGTTTATCTTCTGGAGATCGAACAGGTTGTTCCATAAATTACTGGTCGGGATGGAGTCTAGTCTTGGCCTTTCAGGAAGTGAAATAGGCTTCCATCCCGTTTATATGAACACATAGTTAAATTGTGGCTCCCATCTTAAAACTAAAATCGCATACGTTTCTTTAAGATACATACAATAGTTCAAATATTTCAGAAGCTGTTTTTCATCCACACATATGTAACATTTAGAAGTCATTAATGTAGAAAAAGTGTTTTTGAGGTGCCATCTAAACCTTCTCACTCTTGTTTTTCATAATCTTATGAAATTATGACTCAACAGAAATGTTTCTATTCCACATTCATTTGAAGAACCGTTTAAACATAACCTTGCTTACATCAGAAACCTTTCGTCAGCGCTTCCTCCCCCCACAGTTGAAGCACAATGCCTGAGTATTTTCCTGCACCTAATGACTAAGAAAAGTATCGGCACCACAACCAACTCACTGCGCACATACTGTACGTCTGGCAAGGATGAGCTTAACCAGTGAGCCTCTAATATGTAGCTTGGTTTTAAACCAGTATAAATAATATAAACTCAATGAAAGTCGGTCGGGATGCATGTGGAAGCTGTGATTGTCAGTTGTTGAAAATGAGACCGTTAACTGTGACTGGCTGGTAATGTAGCATCAGCATATAGGCATGTATAGTTTCTCCTTTACAATGTCATTTTTGTTTAACCTTGAATCCCCACTATAATTCTGCTTTAAAGGGTCCTTTCACACAAATCACAAGGGAAAAAAAACCATTCCCCCCCAGTGAAAAATAACCATTGTGTAGTTTCAATGTTGTTTTTTTGAGTTTTTGACGTATCTGCTTCTGCCCTGTCACATCGATGTGATGCTACTTTTATTAATGGTGCTCTAAACATTAAAAAATTACAGTTTAAAAACTCAAAAGCAGTGATTTTCACATTTTAATGCTACTTTGTTATCCCTGAAAATCCACAGACATGTCAACAGTTTCATTGAAACATATTTTCTGTTGAATGTCGACAACAACATCTGGGAATCTTTTAATTTATAGGAAAGGAAATTTCATCTGGAAAAACATTACTTTTTTAGTTTGCTATTTTTGTGAATGGGAGTTTTCAGTGCTTTGAGCAGCATTAATATTTCATCCTGCTCTATTGAACTGGGTAATATGAGTGATAAGAGTCTCAGCAGTCCCTATCTGCATGGTAAGATACCACGAGGGCTTTTGTGATTTGGGTGAATGGACCCTTTAATTGTTGACTTAACATTTGTACTGAAAGTTGTGTTAGAAATCCTCACCAAACCTGCATGGCATCTTCTCTTTGGTAACATTAGCTGCACTGTCAAGTACTGTGTGTATACGTAGTCTTGTCTTGCAGAAGTGGGTACGATAAATCTACTGTGATAACTAGACATATTTATCAATTCTTATTTGCTTGATATGAAATACAAACTTTTGTGTAGTATCACAATTGATGCATTAAGAGTTTATTGTCTATATGTAGCTGATCCAATTTAAAAAATATATATTTTATTTAAACTGTACCTATATCCCTGTGATCACTACATTGTAGGTGTCCATCGAAAGTCTTTAATTTTGGCTATTTTCTTTTCATTTGTGACAAGAAATTTCGAATAAAAATCTATGCTTGTATTTAAGTAAAAAATAATAATAACTTTGAGATAAAGGGTTTCCGTGGGATACCTGCAATGTATGAGATTAGACTTTAGTGTGAGTGATCTGTGTCTGATCTGTATTCTTTCATTTGTCGCCTTCAGGTGGACAATCTAGACGAGGCAGAAAGTCAAAGGAAAACTGAAGACGAGGTGACAGAGCCTCAACCCATAGTGTTTGGTAGGTTTACTGGACAATTGTGGTTTCTATAGGAAATAAATAAGGTGTCCCTGATGCTCTGTTAAACCTGGGTGAAAAATGATTGGATAAAAGCAATGCAATTTACTGAAACGTAAAGCATAAAAGAAAGTATCCTTCTAGTCAGACATTGATGTTGTCAGAACAGAAAATGTTTCATTTACATTTTCAAAATTGTGTCATGATTTTATGCAGAGGGAAAAAAAATTACATCATTAACATTTTTATATTCTATCTATTTTCTCATTTTACAATATTATGTTGCATGGAAGTTGCCTTTCAGTTCTGTTTACCCATAAAGAGAAGATATATAGTGGTAGCTGTCGTGGTGTTATTATCTGAAATTGGCCGCATCTGCATTATTCAATTATCTTGGACACACCTTTCATTCATGAAAAAAAAACAGATTTATCGCTGAATCGGTTAACGATTCTTACAATTAAGAATCATTAAAAAAAATATATATAAAAAAAAATAATGACAAATACATCAGTTTTAATAAAATTAAAATATATACTGTATATATAAATAAATTACACATTACTTTTCATAAATGATCCTTGAAATGCAGTGAACAAAAACAGTGCAAGTTGTTACATTTTGGATATTACCACTTAACATTTGTGTACACGTGTGTGTGTGTGTGTTTAGGCGCGCAGTTGATGTTGGCGGCCTCTCCTGTTCCAGGAGCTCCCCAGCCAGCTTACCCGGGATACGGATACCCGGCCGCTGCCACCGGCCCCGCAGGCTTCCCCGCTCAGCCCCCAGCGTATGGCTTCAACAACATGTAGAGAGAGGCTTGACCCCACTTCTACCACTCCCCCAGTCCTCTCCCCACTACACACACTCACACACCTTTGGACCTGAACTGTGCTGCTCTGGGTCTCAACTGGCCTTCGTCCCTGATCGACTGATACTACTGCAATAGAAACCCTTCATCTCTACTTTCTCCACATAGACACACACACACACACACACACACACCCTTCAGAACGGCATCATTCTGTTGGACCCCTCCCTTCTCTTCTCTTTTCCGCTTGGACGTTATAACTGCATCACTGATCTACACAGCATGAAGTCGCCTCTCAGCTCCTAGAGGAATTAACATACCGAAGAAGATAACGTTAGTGACACCAAACCACTCTGTCCTGTTCTGTCGCTGTTCCAAGTAGACATTCTATTTACCATAGAGCAGCTTCTTTTCTGTCTTTTTTTCCTCTTTATTCCTAGAGATTCAGCACTGATGAGCAAGAGACTTTGTTACTGAGGAGTCAAGAGGGGCACGGATGTGTGTGTGTCTTCCCCTCCCTCCTAAAGCACTGCTACGGCCTTATATACTTTCTGGAGGTGGCAAAAGAAAAATAGAAAAACGGGGCTCATTTGTTTCATGTTTAATTTTCACAACTGTCTCATGCTCTGATTTAGAAAGACAGTTACTGTGCAATAGTTATGTTTGTCCTTTCACAACAGGTACAACGTGTTTGCTGTATACGGACTAAGAACACTTGTTTATGAGGTTACGGTACTGAGTGTGTGTGTGTGTTTGTGTGTGCGCATGCATGTGTGTGTGAGTGTGTCTGTAGCCTCCAAAACCTTTGAGGGATATGTCTATATACCAAGTGTCACTCCATTTCCCCCCTGCAGCCCCAAACCTTTTGCTGGGTCGGAGTGTTTGAATCTTGTCAGTCGAGTATTTCGGACACATAAGGAGTTTGCGTCAAAAAGACAAAAGAAAGGAGGTGAAATCATAAAAAATAAAAGCTATATGCTGTAGTCTGTGCATGTGCTGCGAAAATATAAAGCTGCAACCAGGAGCACAATTTCCATGTAACACTCTAGTATATCAAGTATTACTAATGATGTGTCAAAAGCGCAAGTGATGTTTGATGAAACTCTCTCACCCAACTAACAACATAAAACCAAGATGACGCTTCAACAGACTTGAGGAGAGGAAAACACGGGAACATTATTATTTCACATCCTGGTGTCAGTTGGTCAAAAAAAGAAAAATAAATCATTATTGTACTGAAAACAGTGTATAATTTAAGATATATTAATATACCTAACTAATCAAGAGAATTCAAATATTATGGAATACCGTATGTATTGTCTATAGTGTGTTGTTGTAGTCTTAAAAGAAAACAAAGCATAATGATTTTTGTAAGAAAAGGACAAAATGCAAAAACAGCAGGTAATGAATGGCAAAGTCTTGAGGCGAGGCTGCTCAAAGTGGTGACGGTTTAGTGGATTGTTTACTCCCTGTGCTGGCCGACAGTCCCTGTGTAATTACACTGAGCTGGGTCCCACTGTGGTGTCAACTTTGAAAGCAAAAAACAAAACCTGAGCTGCTGCACACAAAGCGCTCCCTTTATTGGCACAAGTCATGCATACAGAACGAGGAATAAAGTTTACACACAGTGCTGTTTGTGCATTTCTTTGTAATACATTCACACTAGTAGACAGATTTACAGGCTCTATTGTGGACAGTGGGGGAGTAATACAGATGTAAACATGGTTTATGCCACTAGCCTTTCCTTTATTTCCATACCCTGGCTGGACCCAGTCTGACATTTTAGTAACCAAGCTGCCAAGGCCTGATTGATGGTTTCATTGAGAGCCGCTGACTCTTTTGTTTGGAGAGGGTGTGGTGGGGCTGTGTGGACCCACCTCTGCTTGCTGCTGGGAGGAATGCGTAAGCTTTTCCTCGTAAAAGATTTAATGACAGGGTAATCACATTTTTAATTCTTCTGCCGAGCTGTATTTAAATGTGATAATACGCACACATACAGTAGATAGGCTTTCTACTGCGCCCCGCCCTTCTCCTGCTGTGGATAACAAGAAGTGGCCGCGTCTCCTCTCCACTCTGGTCCCTGTGTTCGTATAAGCGACTCCCACTGAAACCTGTCAAACAACAGCAGCAGCCTCGTTGGTTGTTTACGTCCAGTGGTTATATGAAGAAATATCTCAACAACGCGGCAGCAGGATACGGACGCAACTATTTGTCCGCCCCTCCTTGCTTCCGGGTATCTTTGCTCTCTTACGCACTTACTGTCGCGATACGGCGTTACTATGGCTACAAATAAAAGACATTGGACATAGAACATCCCCAACTTCCTCGACAGTCCCTGTAACCGCCCACTGTCAAACACGGAGACCTGCTGGAGTCTCCGGGACGCGTCTCAGAGATCACCTGCATCCAGGAGGAGCTGAGCGCACCAGTCAGCAGCTGCCCATGTGTTGCGCGCTCCGGTCTACTGGAAGAAAATTGCAAGCTTTACTATCTCGAACATAAACAACCATTTAGACTAGAACCTTTTTCTAGGTTTTACTGTTTCTTTCTCGATAATTATGCAGGATAAAGGCACATTTACCAGCCCGTTTCCCAGACCGCGCTGTCTGGCGGCAGCGGCGCCAGCGGGAAAGGCGAAATTAACTCACCCCGGGAAGGCGATTATGGCTGGTAAGTTCATCATAATTTCTCACGAGAAAAAAGTCAAAAAAGAGTTTTGAACAATGTTAAGGGTTGTGATAGATGCAATGTAGCCACAGTTCACATAGCAAATACAGTGTAAAAGCTTATTTTAGCAGAAGTAGGTGTGACACTGACACATAGCCTATGCTGGAAATATATAGGCTAGTAAACGGATAAAGCAGAACAACAAAACAGCCCTGAGTCAAGGAAAGCTGCATACCTCAAAGTCTACTCATGTCACTGTAATTTATTAAGAATAGACACGCTCAAACTTGTAGAAATCCTATGTTTTGTCACGACTGTGTTGTTTGCAGACACAGTGACAGGTTGAAACTCTTAAGATGTGGCATTGTATCAGATGACATACTGCAAATGAGATAACCACATCATCCAATTATGAATAATTGCATTTAGTTTAGTTTTTATCTTTTGCAAAGGATATAAGGTTCAAGAGGTTTCTCTTAAAATAAATCACTCAATGCAAATGGAGCCGAATACTGCACATAATGAGAAGGCAAAGCGAGGCATTGCAACAAAGTTCCACATTCAGCCTCAAAGCATGCTGACCCCGTGACCCCTAAAGCTGTTGTAAAAGAGAAATGGTCTTGAAAGCTCAGTGCCCAAGGATAACAATATTTCCCTCCTCTGTCCTGACAAACAGGCTTTTCCTGTTACTTCAGATTTTACCTACAGCACTGATGTGTTTGTATCCCTCCAATCTAAAGATCAGCCCCCATGCACTTTAGCTAATTAATGCTATTAATGCAGGTTGATGCTTACAGCAGTGTAGGGGACACTCACTGAGACAATCCACTGGAGCCATTCACTTAGTGTTTCAAGGTGAAGTATGTGGAGGTCAGAAGTAAAGATGTGAGAGGACATTGAGCTTATGGGCTGCTCATATCACATAATTTTTCTCAGTTGTCATGTCTTTGTAGATGTTCGAATTTCCTTTTCTTGCTGAGCACTACAGACTTCTTATCCCAAACAGGGCAACACACAAAATTCAGCAGCTGATGAACATCATGTTATATAATTGAAAGGTTACAAACAGCCACTAAAAGGACTGTGTCAGTTTTTCAAATTTCTATGTTGTTTCCGTCAGTTTGGGATCAATCTGTTTGTGTTTCCGCTGCTGTGGCAGTACGTGGCTTAATATATTGATTAGATACAGAATAATGTATTGCAAAATATGATTTTTTTAGTTTGATCAGTAGCTAAACAAAAACATGTACTTGCTATGTAGGCAATTTGTTTGAAACAGAGAATGAAAAAAATAAAGTAGTTCTGTATTTTTGCTCGACACAAAGAGTACATTTTTAGATATAATAATTATTAATATTAAGTCAAGTTGATTGACAACAGATCACTTATTGGACGTATCAGTTCAGCACCTCTTCAGTCATCCTTGTTTGAGTCATTTCTGTGATTTTGTTCCTCTCCTGCTGCTCTGTCCCGCCCTGAACCCCCCCCCCCCCTCCTCCTCCTGACCCCCTTCTGTGATGATGATCAGGATGCTGGAGAGCCTCTCTGAGATGCTCCTGTATTAAGGCTACACGCTGCTATTTGGCAGCACTCTGTTGATTTCAGCCCTGTTCTCTGGCAACAGTTACAAGGGGAATATTTTAATTTCTTGAAATAATTATTTTTGATAAGGGATTAACCAAGCGATTTAGCTCAGCAACTAATGATTATTTTAGTTATATTGCTGATTATATTTTATAATTACTGGAGAAATAATTTTCCCAACCCCAAATATTAACATTACTATCATTTATTGATAAAGAAAATCATCAAAAAACAGCCAATGTTTGTTTTTGTTTTTGCTTGAAACATGACTGAAATGAGTAATCAATTGTTTGAGCTCTTAAGTGTTCTGATATACATGCTAAGTGAACTCAGCTGAGCGTTTTCATTTGTGTGTATATGTCAGCTGCTGTAGATAACAAAAAAGCTTTATACACAGTTATACCCATTTTAATTCAGATTATTAACTTGAGGCCATGTTGACATTGTGTGGCGTTAAAAAGAAATAGACCATACAACAGTGACAACACAGTAGCACCCACCCAACAGGAATAACAATAACATAAATCATTCTTTATTCATTTCATTCCTGTTTTAAATTCTTTAATACGATCTAGTTGTCCACTTTTGTATGAACTGTCACTCTTGTCAGCGTTCAAAACAACTGCTACGTTGAATGGTTTTGGGGTGAGAGGAGTGAGAAGAGGATAGACATTTTCAGCCACTGTGAGAAATGGAAATGTGTCCGGGGGTTAGACCCTCCCCCTCCCCACATCAGTCCCGTGCAGCCTGATTGACTGGATTGGGCCCAGTGTCGCTCCCTCTTCCCCTGGCTGCTGTGTCGTCTCTCTCGTCTCAAGCCTGTCCGTCCAGTTTTGCAGCAGCAGCATGATTGCATTTCTCTCCGTCTCAACTCTGTGCACCCTCTCTTGAGTCTTCCCCGGCCTAGCTGTGTTAAAACCCCTTTTGATTTATCACGATCTTTCAAAGGTTTGGATAATAAATGAAACTGCGTCTCAATGTGTGTGTAGTTTGATAGCGGCACTTGTTCACTGGGAGCATCACCGGGATGAGGCAGCAGCGAGGGATGAACTGTCTCTCTCTGAGTCAGATCTGAGAAGATTGTCCATCAAAATCCCACAGCTGATACTGTCTACCTTTTCGGGATACAAATTATTTTCACTCAGCTATGGCGGTTCATAAATCCACTCCAGGTGAAATATGCTAATGCTACTTTAGATGTACAGTATCAGTAATGGGTAGCAGCAGGTCTATGAGGAGAGAGTGAGCCACATGTACATGCCCGAAGGCCTGAAGTAGACAAAGCAGGAAGAAGGTCAAACCTTAATGGATTAGATAGACCACATAGACAGTGGTTGGGTAGGAGGGTTTTCCAAAGCTTTTATAAGTCTGTGAGCTCCCTCTGCTCCCATTGGTTACTTCAAGTCTTCACTCAACATCCACTGGTGATGACTGAAGTTAAGAAGAGAATGAAGGAGGGAGAGTTTTAACTGTGCTAGGCCTGAGGGAGAGAGAGCGGTCTAAATGGGTCTCTGGTCCTGATTTTCTGGCTGTTGTGCAATAATACACTGTCACGCTGGCACAGTGGATTTCAGTTTACAACCCCTCTGAGCAGAGGGGTTGGTCTTGATTTCATGATAGAGTGGATTTTTTCACTGTTTAAAATCCACTTTTCCTCTCGCTCTCTTTTCCTACCCCCCCCTCTCTCTCTCTCTCACTCTCAGCCTGGGGGTAGCCAGTTAGGTTTTCTGAGTGGCTGTCTCCTCTCCAACCAGAGGGCTCGTCAAAGCAAAATGCGCGCTCACTCCCCGTTCCCTCGCGTCACAGGTGACGCACACAGTCACTTCCCAATCCACTGTTCTGATACTCACTGACCCCAAATACCAGCAGGCAACATAATAAATCACACGGTGCGCTCCCCCCATGCAACCCTCACTGAGACAGCTTGTCAGCTAGGTGTGGGTACAAGCAGCCATGGACACACAAAAACAAATACAAGGGTACAAATGAATACAGTCAGTTATTATTATTTTTTAGAGATGTGAGAAAACTTCATTACATTTACAGACAAGTTCATTGTCCTCAACCTTCTTTTTAAACAACAAAAAAACAGCAGCATCCCTTAGAACAAGACGGAGGAAAGAATAACAGAAATCAGTCCACAAACACAAATATTTATCCCCTCAAATTAACCCAAGCTACACCTGTCAGCCCTTCAACACAATTTCAAGATGAAACCCTAACCCTAACCCTAACCCTAACACAACTGTGGACAACAGAAAATGAACATTCCAATAAGGAGAACAATACAGAACATGGCAAAAAAAATAACAAAAACAATATGACAAAAAATCTACCTAGAACAAAGAAAAAAACATGCCTAAATATAGTCACATTTACCAATCTGTTTCACCAGGTTCCACTGCAAATTTAGACAGACATTTCTTCCATTACAGCCAAAAAGGAGCACCACCAACACTCTGTAGCCATTTTTGTCATCAATTCAATCCCATTCCTTAAAACAACATGGGCTAGTCGATCCCCAGTGTCTCTATATTATTCTACATCCTGTTGTTGTGGCCAGACAAACCCATAATTATTTCCGTTCATTCACAAGAATATTGTTCGGTAGAAGACCCAGAATACACAAAGCACAAGATTTAATCAACTGTAATTGAAATACCTTAATTAACACCCTCCCATAGTTGATTTTCTTTTCAACTGTTAAGACACTTGCCTCCTTGTCTCCAACTGCACACTGTCAAAACAACCTTTGGTATTTGTCCCGTTCATGTAAATCAGTGTAAAATCTGCATGCAGTAGGCGTCGAAGCATTTGAAACAGTTCCCATAAAAAATTAATCAACAACCGTCCTTTAATTAAGCACTAATGTAGCCTTAAGGGAGTGCTGCTAGGGACAAGAGGAAGCCTAAGGCCAGACGTCAGATGAATAATTATTTTCATGTTTTGTGCCAGGCAAACAGGAATATTATGGCTCTACTAATAGGACACCTCATGTTTGAAGTACATCAGTCCTCTGGCTACGTTCTCTGTTAAGAATTGAGCTATGGACATAATAACATCTTTGCATTTGACTCTAGAGAATGTAACGTGAGGGATGATCTATCTAAATAAGGAACATCTGGATGAATTATAGATAGATTCTGCTGCAAAACTGCTTACTAATTTGTTGCCACAAGCACATGTACACAACAAGTAGATACACACTGCTGACTGTTTTTGGTGAGTTTTATTCATCATTCTGAGTTTATTGTTGTTCTGAATTGGACTTGGCTGAAAGTGGAATCACTGAAAAAAGCACTCAAAATTGTAGGTTGTGTTGCCATGCCGCTCGTCAAAAAAATTTATTTTGAAGGAGACAGCGCTTCAAATATGTTTAGAGACCTGCCATATTCAGAGACCATGCTGAATTTTCAGGTCTTTGCCAAAAAAAGGAAGTTCCTTGGTACAGCAGATGTGTTTGAGTCTAATTAGAGTCACCGAAGCAGACACGACGGGATTTCAGAGCCTGTTCCTCCCTGTCAGCTGGCTGTCTCTGTGCCTCTCTGTACTGCAAAAACAAGTGGCTGTGAAAATATATGTGACAGTGCACCTGAACAATGTATTGAGACGTATGTGGAGCCGAAAGGAGTAGTTAAATACTGTAATTGATAACAACTCAGTTGGTCATTTATTCATTGTATACTTTTGGCTTAGATTTGTAAAGATTGCTGCTTTTATTTGTTTTGAATCACAAGTGAATGTCTGTGAGTTTTGATTTTGAAGTGCTAGAGCTTTGGAAAATTATGAAAGGCATATTTAGCCACGATACTAAGTATGGAAAAGGTAGGTGGCATAGTCGGGCTCAGTCTATTGTTCTCTACTACAGACGGAAAAATCTGAACAACTCTCAGATGTATTGGAATGAAACCAACATTCATGGTCCCTTGAGGATGGTCCATCTCACTCTGTTGACCCTCTGATTTTTCCTCTACTGCAGGGGTGTCAAACATACGGCCCGCGGGCCGGATCCGGCCCGCGAGATGATTTGATCAGGCCCGCGACCTGTAGAGCATAAATTTCTGAGTATGTCAAAAAAAAAAGTAAGTCTCTAGCCCATTCCTGTGAGGAGTTATGAATTTTTAAAGAAATAACCGAAATGCTCACTCCTGCCGCTAGGGGGCAGCCTAAATAAAAAAAGCACATTTTAGCAACGTGGGAAATGGTAAATGGCTATCCTGCTTCACCGCTATTAATGTTTCCTACAGTGCTTTATGGCAAAGTAAAAACCAAAAAAAAAAAACATTTTTATTTTTAGTACATTTATTTTATTACTTTTTTATAAAAATAAAACTATTTTTATTTTTAGTGCTGAACAATTAATGTACTAGCAAGCGTGGTGTGTCTGCGGCTCTGTGTGCGCAAAACGAGCAGGAGCATGCTAGTGTAGGCCTACAAGATTTATTTCCTAATTTTCAATGCTGCTTTATTTTTATGTTTTAAATTGGGAAAAACGAATTCCAAAACAACCAATAACCTCTGTATTTAAAAATAAATCAAAACAGTAGAAGTTGCACTTTTATTTAATTGTATTTTGTACAGTCTGCATGTTTGCACAAAATGTGTCCCTGTACATATAGTAAACAAAATTGGACAACTGTAAGGTCAGTGCCTGTTGTATTTGTGTATTCAAATAAACAGTTGTTTATTTCATTAGTGCACATTGGCATCTTTGAGCAAATTACCCCCAAAATTTTTGCTGCGGCGCTTCGCGCCGCACCTCCTATTCCCATGGCCGGCAGCAACCTTTACTAAGACATCTCCTGGGGGGTACAGAGATCCCTTGTGATCCGTGATAATGTAGGTTACAAATGTAGGCTGAGTGATAAAGCATATTACTGAAAAACAAAGTTAGGGATTTGGAGTTATTTTGCCATTATTTTACTAGTCCGGCCCACCTGAGATCAGAGAGGCTGTATGTGGCCCTCGAACCAAAATGAGTTTGACACCCCTGCTCTACTGCCACCAGCACAGAGAACAATTATTTGGTGGATCGCTATCGAAGTTTTTTTTAAATATTCATAGTTCCCAGAGGATAAATCCTAATAACTTAAGTGATTCCCTGAGTTCACAAAGCTAAGTCCATATAAAAGCAATAGTTTTCCTGGGTTTGGAAATGGAAGAACTTGATTAGAGCCCGCACCCAACCCAAAACCATCAAACAGCTCTGGGATGAATTTGAACGCTGATGACTATGAGCCAGGCCGTATCCCTTAACGTCAGTGGCCAAATCCAGGTTTAACATATTGGGAAAAGCCACATACTTTTGGCCAATTAAAAAACAATGTTTGCTAACATTATGAGCTGGGGCCAAGCTGAGAAGTCATAAGGGGGTTAAAATGTACCTTGGCCAAGCACATTGTAACCTTTAAACCAAATATCAACTCATGCAGTTTACGTCTGATTTATTAAACGACTGCTTTGCTTTTGGAAGATTTAAGTTTCTAAGAGTGTGTCGAAGCAATTTCTATCAGGCGTCACCTGTTTTTCGCCGCCTCTGGGCTCTGAATATCCCTCCAATGCTTTTGCCTGTCTTTTCGTATTATAGTAAGTGCCAAAGACCTGTGTGGATGAATTGATTTTATGACTGCGTGGGGGGATAGTCGTTTGGGGATATGGAGAGAAATAGGAAGGTGGTGCTGAGAGGAAAAATGAACGACATGGAGAGGAGAGCAAGCCTGTGAAGATAAAGATTAATGGCCATTTTGCAGATGTAACCCAGGTTTGGGAACTGCACAGGAGTCATAGGGGTGTCATCTGTGAATGTGTGTGTTTTGGATGTAGCCTGTAAAATGGAGTAGAAGGCAAACAAACTGCTTCTCCTCCACAGTCGCTTTGTGTCTGATGTGGATTGATTGTGTGTGTGTGTGTGTGTGTGTGTGTGTGTGTGTGTGTGTGTGTGTGTGTGTGTGTGTGTGTGTGTGTGTGATGCTGAGTCGCAGCCTCTGACTGACTGCTGGTTGGCTTTCACATGCAGCACTGTCTTGGCTGTTACAGTAATGGAAGAATGAGGTTTATTGTTTCTTCTTCCCCTGGATACACTGACCCACTGATCCCAGATCAGGGTGGCTGGAATGGAGCGTTGTAATGCTCATGTGATTCCTGTTACTTCTTAGCTGGCTAACGTTTACTAACTCCATCAGGATTAGAAGAATTACTGCTCAATGGCCTTTTCAGTATAGTGTGTGTGTGTGTGTGTGTGTGTGTGTGTGTGTGTGTGTGTGTGTGTGTGTGTGTGTGTGTGTGTGTGTGTGTGTGTGTGTGTGTGTGTGTGTGTGTGTGTGTGTGTGTGTGTGTGTGAAGATTACATGAATGCCATGGTTCAGCGTACATTGTATTTCTGTTCATGAATATCCTCACATATCTGACCTTAAAATTAAAAAGCTTTCTAGCTCGCTAACTAAACTTCAGTCCTACCGTATAATGATTTCCTGATTTTATTTTGAATTGCCTCAAGGGGGTGCTACATCTTTTCAGTCAATCCTAGATCTTAAACCTGTCACCATGGCTGAAAGCTTGGGTTGTTGAGTTTTTTCCACAGAAAAGGTTGTCTGATTGTTTTCACTAAAACAATATGTGTCTCCTGTGATGCAATTTGAGCCAATTTAAGAGTTTTAAGAATACTGTAAATCAAAATGGTTTTGGCCAAGATAATCCTGACATTTTGATTCAGCTGATATTAGCTGAAATATTTGAAATCCTAATGTGCAAAATAAAAATTGTTAACATAACATTGAAAAAAATATTGAAATCTGAAATTTGTCAAGACACGATCAGATGGAAAATAGTATATTAAATACATTGTGCAGTCTAAAGTAAGCACCATTTTCCTTTTATTGATTACACTTATTAAATCAAACCTACTAACAGAGGAGGAGATGGAGATACAGAGAAGCAGATTATACAAGAGGCTCTTAAGGCTATTTCATTTGCATTTCACTGCCATCTACTCATAGTCCTATCAATGGGTTAAATATATGTTTTTATCAGTAGTGGAGTCTGTGCTTTGAGGTGCAGCAGTGATAAAGGTTTTGTTGACAGCAGTGACATGTGAGGAGAGCCATATACTGCCCAGCCAAATGCCACATACTTTATTCTATAGAGTGAAACATTGTTGTGCTGCCTGGGGCCAGAATACATTGAGAAAAACAATTACACCAGTTAATTATAATAGTCTCATATTCAATCTTTGAGACTTATTGGACTGAAAACGAAAAATACTGACAGTTTTTCTTATGCCAAGAATTTTCAAATTGCAATTATGTAATGTAGACACTTTAATCACATACATATTCTATATAAGGGCTTCAAGATGAAAATCCACATTCTAGGTAGTGCACGGTAATACTCTCAAAACAGACAATCAATACCACCTTCTTTCAAAACCACTTCTTCTCTCTCGTAGAAGAAAAAAGGCGTTTCAGTTTTTGGCTTTCCATTCACTGGTCTGTCGTGGTCTTTTGATAAATGGCTTCAGTGTTTCCTCACAAAAAACACATAATGTACAGTCAAATGTTCCTCATAATTAACTTGATGATTTCCGATTGGGACTTTCTCTTGTTAGACTGAATGTCCCTGTGTAACTCTGTGATGTTGTGTGTGTCCCTTGTGTGTGTGAGTGTCTGTGTCATTGAGTTAATGGAGGGTCTTGGCCTGGGTAATGGAGCCCCTCCCTGCAGGCTGAAAGGATAATTTAATTAATGTCAGCCCTCTCTCCATTCTCCCTCCTTCCCTTCGTGACTCATCTGTGTTGTGCAGCGTAAGACTCATTTTTTGGACACTTGTCCTCATCTACTCAACTTACGACTGTGGCAAGTTTTGAGGCTCTGGAAGTCCCTTACACATCCACTATTTTACTCGCCTTATTTCTTTCTGTATACTGTCTTCCCTACATTCAGATGATACAGATTATTTAAGAGGGAGTTATACTGTATTTACTCACACAACCTTCTCTGTTGACTTTCTGTTCATTCCTGAAAGAGAACGCTCTCTGTGTATTTTAGCCATAGCAGGAACAGTTAATTTATCTTTGGCCCGATCGTTACTCTTCCTCCCTTGGCTGCAGAGCTTTTAATGTTTATGGAGGGAAAGTCATTTATGGAGTCTTTGTAATGATCCATGATGTAATCGCACCTTCTTGCAATTCATAAATGTGAAGGGGAACTGTATCAGGCTAGGTATGGCTGCATTCAGGCAGACATGGTATCCTAAGTTCAGGCAATATGTCAACAAAGCTGCATGAACAGATATGATACCTTTTTAATTTGCAGCACTATCTTTCCGATCAGTTCCAGGTAAATGTATGCATTTTATTTATGTTCTTTGTGTTACTAAAAACATGATTTTCTGTGTTTTTCAGGTGGAATCGCAGGCGGCATAGAGATCTGCATCACCTTCCCCACAGAGTATGTCAAGACCCAGTTACAACTGGATGAGAAGGCCAATCCACCCAAATTTAGAGGAATAGGTAATAACAACGTGTGCATGCAAATCCGTTTTGGACTGCTCAATTTATTAACATATTGATGTGAATGTGGGATTTAATGTAGTATCAAATATTTGACAGCTCTGACACCCACTCCTCATGAAAACATAATTACGAGTGTTTTTCTATTTTTTATTCAGCAAACTCCGAAGACATGTTTTAAGGGTTGTTTGAACGAACATGGATATATATTTTTCAGAGAAACCAAAAAGTTCTGTTTTTCCTGAAAGTATTATATTTTAGTTCAGAGTTTTACTGTCCAACTAGGGGAATATTTTTTGCAACGAGACGGCATTAAAAACTATCTATTAGTAAAATCTATCTATCTGTGTGTGTGTGTGAGTGTGTGTTGTACTGGAGGGTAGAGCCTGTCTATACGATGGAGAGACAGGAGCAGCCAGGCGTAGAAAAGATGCCACTCAAACTCAGACAGGGTCTCGATAGGGAAAACAGGGAGAGAGACTTGTGTTGGTACTGTCAATGGGTGTGTGTATGTTTATGTACAGTGTTTGTGTGTGTGCACATATGAGTGTCCATCTATCTATCTATCTATCTATCTATCTATCTATCTATCTATCTATCTATCTATCTATCTATCTATCTATCTATCTATCTATCTATCTATCTATCTATCTATCTATCTATCTATCTATCTATCTATCTATCTATCTATCTATCTATCTATCTATCTATCTATCTATCTATCTATCTATCTATCTATCTGTTGTACATGCCGTCTCTCACAGGAGCTCATTATCTGATTACCCATCATCCCCAGGTACATTAGGGATTCTGGCAGGCTGTCACTGTGCTTGTTTTTAAGACTTAGAACAGACCAATGCACACTTGCCATCTAGGCATACCAGCGTGCACACACACACACACACACACACACACACACACACACACACACACACACACACACACACACACACACACACACACACCCACCCAAACCCATCTTGGGTGTGTGTTGGCTGGCGCTTTGAAGATCGGAGACCATGCTAATGAGCGTTCGAGACATCTGTTGCTTTTTCGCACAGTTGTGAATTTGGCTACGTAGTACACCATGGATAAATGGACGGATGTCTCTTAAGAGGAAGAATACAAGTTCAAATAAAAATAAATAATTTGCCTGTGGTTCTATTTCTACACACAAAATAAAAACACCAATGCACTGCCTGCAGGGTGCTATTATGCTGACTGGGATATTCTAAGAGTTTTCTTTTTGTAAAATGTTGACTATTATGTGGTCAACCCCCAAATACTAAATTGATTTATGTAATATGTAATATCTAGTATTCAGTCATTTTTATACTGTGTATGTTTGTGTGTGTGTGTTTCTTCCTTCAGGTGACTGTGTAAAACAGACAGTACAGGGTCACGGTGTTAAAGGACTGTACCGGGGACTCAGCTCACTGCTGTATGGATCCATACCCAAATCTGCTGTCAGGTAAGTTACATTACTCAGAGGATTCTGAAACGTCTAAGTAGATGTACAACATTATTGCATTAATTCAGGTACAGGTAAACATTTTTGATGTAAAATTTGAAAGATAAAAAGAAACAGCTCAAAATCTCAAATGCATGTGTCCTTTTCCAATTTTTAATTTAATAATATTTGTAAAGTTTAAGTTTATATTCTAAAAAATATAAAAATAAGAATGTATGTGTGTGAAGTAAAAGGCTGGAATAGAATAATTAATACATAACATAAGCTGTTGTGATATTCTACATAAGAACCACTAACTCACACACTCCAATTATTCTGGTCCATTACCCACAATGCAAGGCATAAATGCCACATGAGCCTTTAGTATAATTACCTTATTCTTTCACAGCAATGACATTTATCTCCAAGTGTGCACGGTAGTGCTAGCACGCACGCACGCACGCCTTTATGCACACACACACACACACACACACACACACACACACACACACACACACACACACACACACACACACACACACACAGACACACAGGCACTTTTATTGTCACTGTTTTTTGTTCTCCGTTTCATTTTGTCGCTGCATGCCCCTCTTTCTTTCCTTTGTTTGTGTGTGTGTGTGAGTGTGTGTTGTACTGGAGGGTAGAGCCTGTCTATACGATGGAGAGACAGGAGCAGCCAGGCGTAGAAAAGATGCCACTCAAACTCAGACAGGGTCTCGATAGGGATACAGGGAGAGAGACTTGTGTTGGTACTGTCAATGGGTGTGTGTATGTTTATGTACAGTGTTTGTGTGTGTGCACATATGAGTGTGCCAGTCACTCCTTCCCGAGGGAGTCTGAATGGTTTTGTTACTGCTCTAAGGAGAGATTTCTCAGAGGAAATATGGCAAGGAGGAGGTTGAGGTCATGTCCTCTTCTCTGCTCTTGTCATCAGAATATATTGAACATTCAAAACACATACAAGTGGCTACATACTGATTATTTTAACCTGATATGTGCAAGCCATGTACATTTTGATTTAATTATGTAGCCAAATGATTGCGACACCTAAAATGTTCAATTCAGGGCCGGTTTGACAAAATATACTTTTGATGATTTTTCCCGGGTTGTCGATCCATAGCTTAGGAACAACCAATCAGGTAATGCGGCAAAACATAAAGAGGAGTTAATTAACCAATGAAGTATGATGGAGAAACCAAAAGCCATTAGGATGGTAACGGTGAGAGTTGATTAATGGCGTACACCTTGGAAGTTTTCCATTCACCACTGTTTCCTGTTGTTTGTTCGATCCGCTATTTTCTTCCTTATCCTGTCTTTCCCTCCCCTCCCCCTCTTCCAATCGCTCCTATCCCCTTCAACTCCCTTTTCTCCCCCATCCCATTAACTGATTGCCTGTGCGCCATCCTATGCCATAAAATCAGCTGGAGGATTTTCAGGAAGACAGACAGAGTGGGCCTTTGACCTTTTCCTCAACTTAACCCTTCATTTGTATACCTCTCTATCTCTCTCTCTCTCTGTCCTCGTATATTTGGACCCTTCTCTCTCTCCTTCACATCCTCCTCTCTTCAGCATGGCTGACCTTGTAGAAAGAGCCACTAATGAAGATTGGGCAGCGCACTATGCTGTCCAGAATGACTCATCTCTGACAGTGGATGAAGGCCAAAACACAATGTGTCACGTTCTAACTGTTGAGCTAGTCCACTCCTTTTAATGGGAAGAGAAGACTTTGGAGAGTAAATTGGCACAGAAGCAGAGGCTGACAGTGGCACTTTCTTTCTCTGGCGCCTTTTAATGAATAGCATTTGTTTCACAAGGTTAGTCATTAAGTGCACTGCCTTCTCTCCGTGCAGTCTGAGCGAGCTGGAGGGAAGTGCACACCTTCTCATTTCTTAATCCCAACCGTAGCTTAAAAGCTGTTTTTAGTAAGGAAGTATGGATTTTGGTTTTATGTGTTGTTGTTTGTTCCTACTTGACAGTGGGAGACTGTTAATTGACTGAAATATTTCAAAAGAAACCAAATGAGAGGAGAGGGACAGAGAAACAGATGTGGACGCTTGATGAGCTGAGCTGCAAATCTTGCAAAATAAAAGGCAGCTGGAGAAGAAAACAAAAAGTCCCATGAGCCGAGTAGAAGATGTGAGTTCTGCTGATGCGCATCATCATGACGGCAGGTAAACGGTTCCAGCAGACTGAGAAGAGACATGGAGGAAAAACAAAGCATTCATCAAGACCAAGTGTCTGTCCTCCCCCGCCCCTTTGCCAAATGCACCAGGCAGCGTCCTGTCTCCCCCACAATTCAATTCCATCTATAAATAACCTTTCTTGTAAAGGATGCGCTTGCACAACATTTTCTGATTGCGGAGATACATTAACCACACCTCTCTCTCTCTCTCTCTCTCTCTCTCTCGTTCTCTCGCTCTCTCTTTGGGCTGGCGTCCATGGCAGCTGTTGCCGGTCACTCCTTGGTTACTGAGATGCTATATTGTACGTGGGGGCATCTTTAATTAGGACGCAGGAAAATATAGTTAAAAGCCCCTGAACACTTCCTGCACCGTCAGCAGTGTGTCTACACACATCTGAGTTTCTAAGCTTGAGGTGCATCCGTGGTTCTGCTTTTTTATTTGTACTCAATGAGTCATAGAGTGGAAAGTTCTTCCTCTGCTACCTGATTTCTGCTGATGAGGGCTAATTATCTTTCTAAAATAATAATCTTTTGTTAGCAATATTGTCGCAGAAACTGTTAGTGTTCACTTTTTTTTGCAGCATTCCTGTGTTAACTTCTCCCATAATTCCCTGGTTGCTCTGCTTTGTTCCTTAGGTTTGGCGTATTTGAGTTCCTTAGCAACCGTGCAAAGGACGAGTCCGGCCGTCTGGACAGCACTAAAGGTCTGCTGTGTGGGCTTGGAGCCGGGGTGATGGAGGCTGTGTTTGTGGTCTGTCCAATGGAGACTGTCAAGGTATATTACCCACTGATGTTATCAGATTCCTGATTTAATTTGTTAGATCTTTTCAGTATCTTGCACATGAGGAGCACAGCCTGCTCGAGCATAGATGAAACATCTGTCCCGTACAGTGAACTTGGGATTTTGTATAATAATAAACACAGAATAAGCATAATGTGTTTTTTTTGTTTTACACTCGCTCATATATCATCTGCTACCTTTGTTCTCTGAGACACATTCAGATGTATAATGACGTAAACAATGAAAATTAGCTGCAGGAACATTTTGATGTGAAGCATTCTCCAAATATAAAAGTGTGCAATATGTTATGTCTGTCCACATTTGCAGAACTCATTCTTGGAAAGATAGACAGAAGGCCAGACTCAACATGTGCAGATGTCACCTCCTTGTGTTTCTCCCCCTATCTGTCAAACTAAAACAAAATCTTCTATTTTGAATGATGAGCACCCTGTTCCTTTTTGTTGTTTTTTCAATCTCCCAAGGTTAAATTCATTCATGACCAGAGTTCAGCCAACCCTAAATACAAGGGCTTCTACCATGGAGTCAGAGAAATCATCAGGGTACAAGGTAAAGACCGGCGTCAATGCACAAGATTCAGCTGACATCTACTGGTCAGACAGAGTAATGCAGATAATAAATGTACCCATTTATCATTCATTACCAGGAATAAGAGGGACGTACCAGGGTCTCACAGCCACGGTCCTTAAACAAGGCTCCAACCAAGCCATTCGTTTCTATGTGATGACCTCTCTGAAGAACTGGTACAAAGGTCAGTACACATGAGGCTGATTATATATAAGTTTAGTGTTCATTTAGAGCGGAGACACACCTATTGTGTGTTAGAGTTTCACCAGCCAGACATCCTGTTTAATTGTTCAGTACCAGAACTAAATGTGCATGAAAGCATTCCTGACTCTTCTGTTTTGTCCTTTTCACCAGGTGATGACCCCAATAAATATATGAATCCATTGTTGACTGGAGCCTTCGGAGCCATAGCCGGAGCAGCCAGTGTCTTTGGAAACACCCCACTAGATGTCATCAAGACAAGAATGCAGGTAGATAATATGGCGGACTGCGGACGTTAAGTTTGAAAACACAGCATAGTAAGTCTTTGCCATCTCCTGACATTGATTAGAAAATAACAATGCATTTTCTTTTCATTTTCCAAAGGGTCTGGAAGCACATAAGTATAAAAGCACATTGGACTGTGCTGTAAAGATCATGAAATATGAGGGCGTGGCAGCGTGAGTATATTTTGTGGTTAGTTTAGCTTTGGTTCATAATGTTCGTTTCACAGCAGGCTCTAAACAATACATGGGAAACACTTATAGGCTTAAGTTCAGCCGTAGTTTTATACATAAAAGCCAAAACATTGTCTGTGTGATGTGATTATTTTTGGATCTACAAAGCACATCAATCCATGGAACATGTTAAAGTGAGAACACATATTTTGAACAGATTTTTTTAAGTCGAACACAAACCATAAACGTAGACATTTTCTTTATAATTTGATGGCTACATGTTAGTGTAGTGGTAATGATGTATCAGCCACTTTTTTCTAAACACTTATATTTAATTTAACCCCTGACCATATTTGTGTCCATCCGTAGTTTCTATAAGGGGACAGTTCCTAGGCTGGGTCGGGTGTGTCTGGATGTGGCCATAGTTTTCATCATCTACGAGGAGGTGGTGAAGGTCCTGAATACGGTCTGGAAGACGGACTGAGGGGCTGGATGTGCGGAGAGGGCGGCGGCCTCCTGCTTCCCGGGGCATCGGGCACAGATCTGGGTTTTCTCAGACTTCTTCTGTACCACACAAGCAACTGGTGGTGAGACGGAGAGCTGAACTTAGATCAGTGTCATATGCTAAGCAGGGAGGTAAAGAGCTTAGTGGAGAGAGAGCCTTAAAAGAGGCTCAATGTAGCCCACATCTGGACAGCTGGAGTGTATGCCAAGACCATGGGGTCAGTTTCTCAAAGTGAGATTAGAGTTTGCCAGATAGTTGTGACAGAAGATTCTTCATCCTAGAGATACTTCTAAATCTAAAAAAAAAACATGAATATTGTAGGGTCAACAACATCATTCCTTTGAACATGTTGATGACTCCTTTAAACACCATTTTCTTTTGCCGTTTACAGACACATTAACTGCACTAACTTCCGTTACTAAGCCTTTAATAATAGTGTGATTTTACATGTAAATTATGCTGATTATTTTTTATACAAGGTAGATTCTAATTTAGTTTGTTACCAGAGTTATAGTTGTATTGTAAAGTATGACACATTTTATTCCTGTGCCAATTGCCAAACCGGTTATGCTATAAAAAAATGTGTTCAGAGTGAGAATATACAAAAGTAGCCTAATGATCTTAAGAAGAGAACTGCAAATATTATGATATACGTTATAAATGTATTTATTGAAAGTTGAATGTTGAATATCTAAATGGGAGAATATTTGCTGTTAACTTGTTACTCTTGTGTCAAGTTTTTCCTTTTTGGGACCTGGGTGTAAAGATGTTTTTAAGATGTACGGAAAGTATTTTATTGATGTTTCACTGTGAGTTTAAATGAAACCTCAGACCTCTTTTTCCCCTTTATTGGAAGCACTAGTGTTCATTAGTTCATATCCTAACAACAGCTTCATGTTCAGAAGTTTGGAATCACCTGCGCAAAAAATAAATCTGAGGGGTCCCGAGATAATTCATTGGGAAAGGAAAGAACCAACATGTTCTTCTATTAACATGTTTTTAGAATTCACTCTTGGGTCTCTGAATCTGTAGCCATAACATTTAACCCATATAGCTCAGCTTCATCTAAAGGAGAAAAGGGGTTCTTCTACTAAAAAACGGTTGGGAATCACAATCTGTTCAAATCCATTTCCAGCACCGTTTTGTTTCGGTGCCTCTTTCCATTCAGGGTTTTATTTTTTACCTCTAACTCACGTGCCTTTTACTGTTGTGTTTGTCGGTGAATGCTTCTTGAGAAATATTGTCATCCATCATCGACTTAATATACTGTATAACTCTTTGACGATCAGCAGTTTGAGATTTCTGTGGTGCCATCAATTTTTTTTTATATTAACAACCCGTGTCACTAGTGGTATGAGTATTGTCATTGTATGACTTTAATACTTGTATTAAAGTAAGAAGATATTATCCTATTTTTAAAATAATGTTCATCTTTTTTTTTTCTGTAATGCCAAACCAATTGCGAATAAAACACAATTGTGTTGTGTCAAATCACCAAGATAAAATGCTATTGTTACTACGAATCAATGTATCACGAGGCTATATGTGTGTGTGTTTGCGTGTGTGCTTCTTTAGGATTAAGTTGGTTATATAAACACCGTACCCTCCTTTTGTCCGTGCTTAATGTAAAGTCCTTTGTGGTAGGGGGATTGCAAAACTCATTAAAACAAGCATCTGAAATCTTGAAGGCATGCAGACTGGTTGTTTTTGCGTTACCCTCCCTCGTTGTTCCAGTGTTGTTTTGCTGACAGATCACTTTGGGACAAACCATAGGGGGCAGGTAGGAGAGGAATTGAACAGGGAACCCATTGTTCTAGTTTCGGCTGATGCTCATGTAGGGTGATTCAACTATCTATCACACACTCTCCATTGCTATCTCTCATAGCCTTTTTCACACACAGGCACGCACGCGCACACACACACACACACACACACACACACACACACACACACACACACACACACACACACACACACACACACACACACACACACACACACACACGTGAGAAGGAATGCACAGCTCTCTGCAGAAGATGGAAGTGGGCGCAGTGTGAGATACTGTATATTTTGGCCTGAATGAGGAAAGTGTACAAAAACATCTAGACATGTGTATGAAGTAGTCAGATCTAAATTTAAGTAAAAGTAGTAATTACATACAGTAGAAATACGCTCATACTGTAAGTAAAGCTCAAGCATTCAAAATGAACGACACAAAAGTATGAGCATCAAAGTCCACCTAAAGTACTCATTCTGCAGAATGAACCCTTCCAGAGTAATATATCATTATTATTTTGTTGGATTATAAGTATTGATGCTAATCTATGATACTATATCATACATTTTTTGCTGATTTTATTTGTATTATTATTTATATTCTAAGTATGTAAAGGTAACTGTCTGAAGCTAAAAAGTACAATGTTTTCCTAGAAAGTATAAAGTAACACTTTTCACCATGGTTGTGTGGGATAGTCTGAATGAGTACCATGATGCACACCTCAGTTTAATAAAGGCAGCATGCACTGAGAACTAAAGGAGAATATTGAGACACAAATACAGTACATGCCACAATGTTCATCTTCAAACAGCAGGTGGAGCTGTTGCTATGGGCTCCAACCCAGCTGTTAAGTCCCCCCCAACACACACACACGTGCACACAGACACACACACGCACACACACACGTGCACACAGACACACACGCACACACACACACACACACACACACACACACACACGTGCACACAGACACATGCACGCACGCACACACACACACACACACACACATGTGCACACAGACACATGCACGCACGCACGCCCCACACACACACACACACATGATGAGAGAGACCTCCTCCATCATCATATCTGTACAATAGGGCTTTATGAGGGAAGTCAAAGAACCTACCAACCTCCCTTCATCCTAACATCATCACCCCTTCCTCCTTCTCTTCATCTGCTGTGAAGAGAGGATTGGTCCAAAATTGCCCTAAAAATCTCTCATCATCTTCACAGATATAAGTCATGTTGCTCAGGCCTCGAGATCTTGATATCATCTTTGAAGTCAACAGATGAAAAGTGATGTTTTTCTGAGAGGAGTCCACAGTAGATTTATGTTCCCTGACATGTGAGCTACAAATGATCAGAGGTAGAAAATCAACAAAGTGCATTTAATTAAGTACATAGTCTATATTGTTTTACTCCACTGCATTTTATATGGTAACACATCACAATAAGGTACACAAAATTGTAGTACCTACTAGTTACCTACTACATAGGTTTTTGTGTGTTACCTACTAGATACCTACATTTTATTTTTGCATTAGCCTACCTACTACATAGGTTTTTTGTGTCACCTACTAGATACCTATTATATAGTTTTGTTGTGTTATCTACTAGTGACCAACTACATAGGTTTTCTTTGTGTTACCTAGTAGTAACCTACTGCATACGTTTTTTGTCACCTTATAGTTACCTACTAAATACGTTTTTTTGTGTCAACTACAAGATTCCTTACTACTATATAGTTTTTTGTGTCACCTACTAGTTACCTTTTTTGTGTTACCTACTAGTTATCTACTACATAGGTTTTTTTTGTAGTAGTATTTTTGTAAATACTACGTTGGTCATGGGAAGTGGATTATGAACAAATCAGTATCTCAGTATATCTCTGAGATTTTAGAAGCAGTTAATAAAATGGTAGGCCAGACACAAGATGTTTCTCAAAACATTTTTCTTAATGACATTAACAACATATACATTCAGATCAAAGGCATATTCTATAGCATTAGTAGCCTAGGCCTATTGTCAAAGGCTTAAAAATGTGCACGCTTTGTGTATGCCACTCTCGGTTTCAAGTGCTATTGAGAGCTGGCTTGGGTCGCACGCTGCATTGATCATTGATGAGCATACTCTACAGGGGTTTCCAAACTACCGCCCAAAGTATAATTTAAAAACATAATGGAATATGGTCCTTCAGTCCAAAGTGCACCATCACTGCTCCCACTCATTTCAAACCTGTTGCCATTATTAGTGATCAAAAAAATACACTACCCGGCCCCCATAAACCCATGTAGTAGGTATCTAGTTGGTAAGACACACAAAAAAACTGTGTAGTAGGTGTCTAGTAGGTAACACACACCAAAACTATTTAGTAGGTAACTTGTAGGTACCACACAAAAAAATAAACCTATAAATGCTATCTAGTTTTGGTAAACCATAGCTCCATATTATATCTCATTGTCTTGTGGCTGTTGTTCGTGATGCACACTTATTAGATTTAATTTATAAGCTCTTGTGTCAAACTTTAAATTAACCAAGAGGTCTCCAAACAGCAATGAGACCAGCTAATCCCTTAAACATGTGGTGCTAATACAGTAGTCTCATTTAATATACAGTGAAGCAGTACATTTACATTTCTTTTAATTAATAGTATTTTCCTACTGTCATATGACATTATCCTTTCACTACACTAATAATGGCCAGTGTTTTGTGTCTTCCTGATGCTCTTTTACAGTATCCCCCACTGCTCAGTTTCTCCTCGAGAACCTCCATTCACTCAGAACCAGTGAAGTGTAAGTGATGTTATTGTTCTCCAGTCTTTCGCGCAAAAGGGTGGATGCTCTTGGTTCTACGGGATGATGAGATCATGTTGATACTCTAACTACCTTCTGCAGTAGATGTTGGTAGAATTTTCATGTAAACTTAACTTTTGTTTACTGATTTTTATATAAAAATAAGACTCCGACGCTGTCCGTGGTGCTGAATTAGATTTTCTGATAGAAAGCTAAACGTGCTTTCAGACACGTTTCCCTGATATCTTTTCAACAGTGTGCAGCGAATGTTTTGGATTCCTTCATTTTTTTTGGTGCAACGGTGCAAGTCACTATAAATGCCTCCATTTAGGGCTCATTTAGCGTGGTTTGGCATGTGGCCTTTTCCAAAAAATTAACATGTGCTTGATTTGCATCTCACTTGTATCACGGCATCAGAGGGGGTCCAACACCCTTTGAGAGAACAATAAGACATTCTGCAAAAGCACTCGTTTGTTGAGTTACGAACAGCCAAGCGTGCAAGAGGGAGAAGGACACACACACTCACACACGCACACACACACACACACACACACACACACACACACACACACACACACACACACACACACACACACACACACACACACACACACACACACACACACACACACACACACACACACGCACACACACACACACACACACACACACTGTACTTCTTTCCAATTCACCAACAGTAGCTGTAAGGGGTAAGGGGCGGTGTCCAACAGACGTGTATAGCGGAGCTGGTGCGCACTCAGGCTCCACTGTTACGCATCAGTTGTTCGTGTAGGTGTAGGTACCAATGCCGACGTTACATCGGATTTGGATTGTATCTGTACAATACGAGTTGCGTCTTTATAACAACATTTAGGTTTAGGCACCACCCTAAGTCAAGTGTACAACGGCCGGGCTTCTGTGGAGCAACTTGGACACAGAGAAAGTTTCCGTGATGGGAGCGCATGGATGGAGCTTAGCGCGCCTCGGGTTTGTCATATGTGGATATTTTGCGTTTTTCTGCGGGGAACTTATCCCACTGGCCGAGGCGGGCTGCAGAGAGAGGGAGAACCCAAACTGCTGCACCGGCCGGAACAACGAATGTTTTGAGTACTCCAAGAGGAAAACTGTATGCTACTGTGACACATACTGTCAGAAAACCGGAGACTGCTGCGACGACTATCAGCGTGTGTGCCAAATATCTGGTGAGTTGCTTGGTCACTGAAATTCGGAATAAAATTGCTTTAAAAAAATTCGTGGATGCTTTCAAGACATGAAAGCTCATTGTGGTGGAAATTAGCACCAATACTCACAGATTTTGTCTGAATTCCATCTGTGTTGTGCACAGTGAGCCTGTTCATTGTTGTCCAGTTTGAGCCAGAGATGGCTGGCATTGAGGTGACATGGAGACAGTGAGACATACTACACATAGCTGTCTCTAGTGGGCACATTATGACTGTTTGTTTAGTGACTAGTGGGGGCTTGGCGGGGTAGCCTATCTCCTGCCGTCAACGTGTGTTTTTAAATTTGTGGGGTTGACCTTTGACTATCTAAACTCCAAACTTGCCATGAAGAGGTTGGAATGACTGATCAATAACAACATCACAAATCAGCATGGCAGTTCTCTCTTTAACAAAGAAAGAATACACTGCACTTGCAAATGTGTGTTTAGGTAACACCTCTCTTCATCATCCCGGCTGCTGCTATATAAGGACAAATGAAGGAATGGACAGCATGGGAACCAACTGCCAAAGATGGTCAGGATTACAGTAGAGCTGTGTCTGAGATGTGACAGACAGGAGACACTGTGACCTGTAACCAGGGCAGCTCTTTACAATTTGCTCACAAGGAGTGATTATCTCTGTAAAGATACACTGGGAGTGCGACTTGCCTTAAGTGCAGACTAACAAGCACCTGCTGGGTCGGACTTATACACCAAAGAGCACTTAAAAAGGCTGCAGCAATCCCTCTATTTAGGCACATGTAGTGTTTGTTGTGCCTTTGTTTGAGCTGTGAAGTGAACAGGCTGCCTCATCCAGACAATCACTTAAAACACTCTGCAAACATAGCTAAACCACCTGTCAAACACTGTTTAACGCAGGATGTTATACAGTGTTTTAATACATTTGTTGCACATTTTAATCAATTTACTGAAAAGCATGTAGCTTGGGTTAATTGATGTTTATGCATTTTTACAGGAATTACTTAATATTTCACTTAAAATTTAATAGAATTACAGTGAAAATCTATCTTATTTTTAAAACATTCTTAATCATGGACAATGATTAAGAATTTTTGCACAATTGTGATTATCTGATTCAACTGCCAAGCGTCTTTATTGAAAGTCGTAAAAAAATACTTTTTGCAGTGTGGCTTTTTCAGAAAAATGGGGATTTTAACAGCAGAGGCATTATTATCAGGCATGTACTGTAGAGACAGTATTTAGCATCCAGCAGCCAGCTGAGCACCATCCAGGCATCACTTGATCCATCTCATGTGCCTGCCAAGCTGAAACATAACAGAATAAGTTCAGGATAGCACCTCAGGTTGGTAGTGAGTCATCACTGCACTGTTCAGCAGCAGCTGGTCCCTCAAAGGTCAGCTAACGTCCGCTGCCACGTTCGTCTGTCCACTCACGTGTCTCTGTGGCCCACAGGTGTCCCTCTGACAGGTCGCTCCTGATGAAGCACAGCATTGAAAAGAAAAAAACAGATCTCTTTCTCTTGGACAGAGCCACACAATGATGTGATGCAGGGGTTACAGGTTGGGCAATGTGGTTACTGTACACATAAGCCTTGTCTACAAATTGAAAGAAAAAAGAAAGAAAAGAAAAGCAATTTTGGGCTTGGACATGTCTTTGACCTGTTTGAATCTGACAATGAAAAGGAAGCTAAAGGTGGAGTCAGTGATTCCAGAGAATGCTTGTTGTCAAAATCAATGGATATCTCCTCACGATCGATACCTGTCTGTGCTCTGTGTGCACTGAAAGTAATCTGGAATTTATTCAAAGCCTAGGCTCTGTAAACTGGTATGTAAACAAAGGGGCCCATCCATGCTAGGAACATGCCCGTTTACAGACCCGTAGGCTGTGTATTAACATTGGACCCCATCCTCCTCCTCCCCCCTCGCACACACAAAGTATGTACAGATTGTGATGAGATATTCAAAAATAGATTTTGACAACAAGCGTTCTCCAGAATCGCTGACTCCACCTTTAAACTTGATCATGCCCTTAAAGGTGTATGTACAGGTCAGTGAGCATGAGTGATGTACCTGAACTTGCTCCCTCTGCAACCTGAGCATCTTCACAGTGTAAACAGAACATGCTGCGGTGGCCTGGCTCCGTTCCATCAAAGCGCCTCCATGTTTTCTCACCCCCATCACACCCCTGACTCTCTCTGATCCTGATCCTGATCCTGCAGCTCTGTGTCTGTGTACTGTCTGTCACAGTCTGTAATTTCCTCGTGTCAGCTGTAGAGCTTGGAGTGGGCGACATCAGATAGAAGAGACAGAAGAAAAAAAAAAATGGCAAACCGTTTTGCACCACTTGAACACAAACACTTAAAGCTCTTCAGAGGGTGATACGCTTGGCTCCAGAGATGTCGTTCAGATTAAGCATTTGGCTGAAGTTTGTGGTGGTTGTAAACATTGTGTATTTATTAGGGCTGTCAAGCGATTAAAAAAATTAATCTAATTAATTACAGGCTCTGTGATCGCATACTTATATGACACTTTGTTGCCTGTTTATAAACAGCTGTAGACTATCCTGCAGTTTGTTTCTCTCTCTCTCTCTCTCTCTCTCTCTCTCTCTCTCTCTCTCTCTCCGTCTCTTGTAGCTCTGTCTCCTCTCCTTAGCCAGGTTTCTAGGCTACATGAAATAAAACCAGCAGGCTAAATGAAGACTGTCTATCTCCAAAACGCGCCGACTCATTCGCCATCGTACAACTCAAAGCCAAAAATATTGAGACACACACACACACCGACACACACCGACACACACCGACACACACCGACACACACACACACACACACACACACACACACACACACACACACACACACACACACACACACACACACACACACACACACACACACACACACACACACAGCTAGCAAACGAAAGTGAGACACGGAGGAAGATTGAGAGATAACTGAGTTTTGAACCTACATTGTTGGTGCCCACTAAATGAATAATTCACAGACACTGCGGAGAATAAAATAAGCTGTCTTCTAATCCTTCATGCTTATTTGCCTGAAACATCCCATAACACATCCATAGAGACCTCCGCCCCTTTGCCCCGCTTCTTTCTTTACTGTTTAATCCCGTGCGGGCAGCGTCCGCAAGCTGCGCTCTCATCTCACCCCTTTTGCACCGGGTCAAAGGGCACTATAGAAGTGCGATTAATCTGCATTAATTTTTTTAATCGCGTACATTTTTCTGTGATTAATTAATCAAAATTAACGCGTTAATTTGACAGCCCTAGTATTTATGTTATTCTGTTAGTATTAACCTATAACAAGTGGAGTCGGCTGTGGAATTTCTTAAGGAAAAATCCTCCCAACAACACATACAGCAAAACAACTTAGAGTGATGTGTCATGCATTCTTGGGACCATTTCACTCGTTGTGATGCGGAAAGTATAGTCTTTTTGAACATGCCAGGGGTTTCATCTGGTTTTCAAACCAGAGAATTATGGTGGTATTACTGGTAACGAAAACATTTAAGCAGAAAAATCCACCACAATCGGCTCCCGGACAAATTTTTGAGTTATGAGTTGCACAGTTGCACAAGTTAGTTTTAGTCGTTTTTGAAGGTGAGGGGGTGATGCACTGGAAGTTGATTTGATGATTAGTCTGGCTTCTAACTGCATGCAGGTCTTGATTCTCAGTGGACGTTATCTAGATTAATATCTCACAGCAACAACTTAGCTCAAAAGTATATGACTTGGCAGGGCTAACTGTTTAGGCATTTTTCTCATTCTAGCAAATAAACTGACTCAAGTATTTATTGAAACTTCAACTTTATTTTGTTTCCAGTTCAGCTACCAAATGATTTCATAACCAAGCAATGATAACCATCAGTCACACCATCCATCTTTGTGTGTCAGTTTCTTGGAAAGAGATCTTGGTTTGAGACATATGGGGGCAAATAAATTAAGCTTTAGCTTTGACAGCCTTAACACATCAAAACTGATTTCATTTTTTGGTCTGGATAAACTCTCGCTTCCAGCACCTTGCACTGCTTGTAAATATACTTTTTGTAAAGTGTTAAATATCTAGGTGGGGAGTTTTCTCACATGATTTTCTACTTACACCAAGTCTGTAATTGCTCATTCCTCTTCATGGACTCTAGAGATGAAACTGTCCCAGGAGGATAGCAGGAGCAGCTCCTCTCCTCTCCCTCTGTGGTGTCTGCTAGTTCTCACTTCAACAGGAAGACATATTGTAGCCTCTGTCTCAAATACACCAGAGGCTTGCTCATCATTTATCCTGCAGGCACCTCTGCCTCTCCTCCTTTCTATTAGGGCGAAGTTAACCCTCATGCCAGGATGTTTGCTCCCTTCCATCCTCGTTCACTCCCTCTTGTTATTCCTTGCTTCCCACACGTTCTTTCCTATGAGTAGAGAATGTTTTTACCACGCTGAGGGCTGAAACGGCCCAGCTGCTGTAGTTTTTGACAAACAGCAATACCTCTCCGTTTTTCCTGGTGCTCACATACTGCAAGCACGGTGATAGAGGCTCCTGGTTTTATATCCCTCATCAGACGCCTTCATAGCCCCCACTAGATACCACTGCATTCAGTTTTATTAGGAACTATTTTTGTGATAGAAAGTAATACGTATGTGAGGAAACCTGTTCACAGGAGGTGCTGTGGATTATCCTGAGTAATAGAAACATGAATGGACTTACTGGCATTTTTAAACACCTTCATACTATGACTGAAAAATGTGTGTGTTTGCATCCTTACACATTCAACTAAAAATGTGGTTAATATATTTGAATATATATTTTGGTATATTTATATTTTCCTTGTATTTCTCCCAAACCTAAAGCAGTATAGCTTCCCCACTAGAGTGCCCACTTCAGTTGTTGCTTTCACTCTTCAAATGTTGCCTCAACTCAGTGAATTACTCTGCTGTAAAGTTTACTTTGTCTATGATGAAGCTTTTTGTTTGCTTTCTTGTTTTGTTGTAGAATTTATATTTCGTATGTGCTTGTGTGTAGTGTCTTTCGTTATTGTGTGATAATAAAGTGTTGGGAGGCTACGCGATGCCAACACTTACTTTAGGTCTTGCAATTTGAACTGGAAATCTGTCTCAGCTGTGTTTGTAATGAGTCCTTTTAATTAGTAGATTCATCGGCTCCTCTTTTCAAGGTGTCTACAGGATACATTTATGTGCTAACCTGCTATTAGGGCTCAGTCCTGTGTCCTTCACCCCCATTATGAGGCTTGTCTGATGGGACCAAGGCTCTAGTCTACATGGGAGGGAGGGTTGGCTGGGGAGGTTTTTGGTGTCCAGAACAGCTGGACATCTGGGTCCCATCAAGGGGGAGATTGGGGGGGGGGAGGGCGGGAGAGTTAAAAAAAGGACCAGAATAAGGAGACAGATGGGGGGAAGAAAGAACAAGGGAGAGTGCTGGACAAAGTGATAAAGGGAGAAGAAGATAATGCAAATTGGGCCGGCAGGTCTGATAAGTCTTTTGTTATGAAATCCTAAAATGGAAGCAGAATTCAAGGAGAGTTGAAGAAAAAAAGACACAAATGCCAATCTGAAAAGCTAGATAGTGCGCTATTATCTCACTGTTGCAAGTGTGACTGGAGATTGGCTGACACGTTGGGAGATAAAAGCGCTGATGTTGGATACACATTCAGCAGTTTGGTTCAGTTTAAAGGGGGCTTCAAACTGCCAAGTAAATACTACTGGAACATCCTATGTTTCCCAAATGGTGCTAAATCAAAGTTTACTTTGCTTCACCATCGTTGTATTACCAGTATTGATCTCACATAGTTACATACAGATCCTAACCTTTATCGCTATGCATCCTGCGGCATTTCTTTCACTTGATCCTTAACAAATGCACCACTACCGCCACGCGCTTGAAAATATCAAATCAAATACATTTTCTTTATACAGGATATTTAAAACAAAAAGAGTTGAAAAAAGTGCTTAACACATAGAAATAATAAAACAATGGCAATGCAGACTCACAGAGAGGTAAAAGACCACATGCAACAATGTGCGATACAAGTGAGGTAGAGGAATAGACTAAGAGCTAAAAGACTATAAGAGGGACTTATGGGCACTCAAATGCTAATGACAACATGGGTGTTCTTTAGGACAGCAGGCGATGGTGTCGTAAAAACACTCCTGCTTTTGTCCAAAGGGGTCGCTAGAATGAAGAGAAACGGAAAGTTCCTCGAAGCCACTTGAACTATATTAGAGTTTGCGGATTTAAAGTAAGGATCAGGATTAGTTATATCCTGTTGGGGGGACATTTTCAACTATAGAGTCGCTGAAAACACTCTGTTAAAAATATAGGCTGATAAAAAAGACAAAAGCTGAACATGCTGACAAGTACCATTTGTTTCCTGTAATGGGGGTCATAGGTCAGAGGTGGCGGCATGCTTTCTAACCGGGGACTTTCTCGTCCAACAATGGAGCCAGGGGACAACAGTGGCCGTAAGCTCTGTGGGTCAGGCTGTGTCAGAATGTCAGCAGGGTTATCATGTGGGTGGTGGGTCTGCCACTCTGGTGGTTCCAGAAACAGAGTCGGGGGACCACCACCACAGTTTAGTAATTGCCTCCTGACCTCTGGTGGCTTGGGGCCAACAGGCTGAGAATACCGACAGAGCCGTAGTCCTGCTATAGGGTCTAGATCAGAGGGGTAATAGCCCTGTTTCCCCCCGGGTGCGGGAACTTGCTGTCCCTATCAGTTTCATTGCACACACCCCTCTGCAGTAAAGACCTCAAGTGCTCTGCTTCCTTGTGGTTTCCCCACTATTAAAAAAACAACAAAAAAAAAGGAAAATATTAACTTCCAATATGAGCGTCAGAGGATGTGGAAGAGGGAAGGAAAGGCGAGGAGACAGGAGTAAAGATAAGAAGAGGTGGAGGAGGCAAGAGTAGGAAGCTGATAGGGTTGCAGTGACTGATTCCATCACGCCCCACTGTATGCTTTCAAGAAAAGTTTATGTCACTCCACAAGTCTGCAGGGTATGTGTATGTCTGTGTGTTTTCGGGTGATGACTGAAGATGGAAGAATGCCAAATGGGTGGGTTTAATTTGACAGAATCTGTGTGTGTGTGTGTGTGTGTGTGTGTGTGTGTGTGTGTGTGTGTGTGTGTGTGTGTGTGTGTGTGTGTGTGTGTGTGTGCGCGTGTGTGTGTGCGTGTGTGTGTGAACAGGAGAAAGAGAGCTTTCAAGGTGCCGCCTGTTCGGTTCATTCCCATGGTCCTGTCTCAGTGACACAGCCGATCCACAAAGCCACTGTGGAATCTCTGCATTCCTGCACATTAGTGCTGCCCACCTGACACTCGCCTTTCCCAGATCACCACACATATACACACACACACACACACACACACACACACACACACACACACACACACACACACACACACACACACACACACACACACACACACACACACACACACACACACACACACACACACTTATTCACTTGCAGTATTGTACGCTGCTGGTGAGTGTCTACTATGAAGACAGAGAGAGGCAGATTAGATGGCGAGGGAGGATTAGATTCAGTTATGGTATATTTATCCACCCTCTCCCTATAATTTCATCAAAGAACATCTAATAGCTTCCAGCTGTGTGCACCTGCTCTCATTGTATTAAACATTTATTGTTGACAAAGACGCTCCAAACCCAGTATCAGGCTTTTTGAATAATCATTCTGTTGTAAATGTAAACGTTCCCATTTATTAATTTGTTTGGGAGATTTTGAGTGCGTCCCTACTTATCTTTTTATCGAGTGGGCACTTCCTGTCTGCCCTTATTACATTTCTGTGTTGGACAAGGCTTGATTACTAGAGACTCCTTGCTTTGATCAGAGCAGCCATCTAACTAATACAGCTTCCTCTTGGCCTGCTGTAATTGGCTAAATCAGACAGTTGAATGGGAAGCCTGATTGCTGCTGCAATGTTTATGTGGTGTTCTGTATTTGTGTGTGTGTGTGTGTGTGTGTGTGTGTGTGTGTGTGTGTGTGTGTGTGTGTGTGTGTGTGTGGGAAACCAGACAGAACAGGATGCAACATTAGCCTCTTATTTAAATGGCCCCACACATATGACCTGGGTTGCAGACTTCCTGAGTCTGGTTGATCTGACATTAGTAGATGGTAATGAGCCAGTCACTCATTTGCCGCCCACCTAGTGTAGTAGGTGAATACCCAGTGCAGTATTATGCAACTCTGGGTGTGTGTTGCAGCTCACACGTTCAGCCGTGCAGTAAGGCATGACTGCAAAGATTACAAGAAAGTTTACAACCACCTCTGGGGTAAAGATAAATACATGTTTTATTTTTTGTGTCGCAGCACAGCTGGAGAGATCTTTTCTTAGTTTTAATTCGCTACTTCCCTCATGCCTTTAAATCTTCCTGAACTGAAACCTTCCCAAAATGTATTTGACTTTCTCTGCATGTACTTTGAAAACGTGAAGCTTGTACAAGCGGCTCCTCCTTTTTTTGTTTGTATGTTTCTGATCCATATATTATGACCATTCCCCATCTTCAGGGATGTTTTTCTGAAGCCCTCAGCTGATCTCTCTGTTTTCCTGCTTCCCTAGCAGCCATTGACTGCGTGGTGGGATCGTGGGGTCCCTGGTCCTCGTGCACATCCCCATGTGGAGTTGGCAGCACAGAAAGGAGTCGCCAGGTATCGGTTCCCCCTAGAAACGGAGGCACGCCCTGTCCGGACCTCAAACAGCGGCGAGGATGCTTCGGAAACAACGCCATATGCAGCAGTGCAAAAGGTGAGAGCATGTCCTTTTTTCTATGCCCCTACACACATGCATTTTTGCATGCACCCACTCCACTCCACTCCACTCCACTACATATTCATTTGGTGGGTCAGTATTCTCCGGGGTATCTCTTGTCAACACATTTACTATAAGTAACACATTTGCACACATCTGTTCCTGAGACCTGTCTCCAGCTGCACCATTTCAAGTGCCTCAGCTATGCTCATTACGTTTGCATAACCTTCTCAGCAACGGAAAAACAAGAACACCGATTAACACTTTTCCAAGAAGAAGATATCAGGGGAATGGGGAATTGAATATCAGCGCACTTGATAACACATAGAATCATTTATTGATTTTGAGTCATGCTGGGATGAGCTTCAATTCAATTAAAATGTTGTAAGTGCTTATACTTCCACTGGCTTTGCCTTATTTAAAAAACAACAACTCTTCAGTGGAAACAAAAGCTTATCTGACATAATTGTTTGCCTTTTTTCGTTTCCACCTTTTTATCCCTGCATTTGAAGAGGTGGCAAAGATCCTGCCTGATTCTTTCAAGAGGACCTTCAAGGACCCTTGGAGGCGACCACACATGCTGATGAAGGAGGAGAAGGCTAGGTAAGGCCTCTATTATCAGACTGCAAACACACATGACTACTACTAACTGACCTGGCCAGCCCACTTTGTGTTTCGTTTGTTGCGCTTGCTTTTATGTGGTGTGTAAATGTATAGAGAGAAGAGTCTGGTACAGTGATTGAGATTTAATAGCAACATTTAAAAAAAAGCACACAAAAAAATTTAAAAGCCCAATGTTTCAAAAGCACACTTGATTCTATCTTTAAGCCCAACTCTTACTCCTCACTATAATTATAACCAACAAAAGGCCACTCTTTTTTTTCTGGCAATCTTTTTACACAAGAAGGCTATCAGATGTAATCTTGCTCATTCTGGTATGATGAACCTATTTTGTCCCAGCTCCAAAAGCTTCATTTCAACTTCTCTGATTTAGCTGGATTTTACTCCAGGTTTCACTTAGTTTCAAAGGTCTTTTAAGATTAACTTTGTGCTCCAAAAGATTAGAGAGTACAGACCAAGGCCAAGGTTGCCATAGCACGCAGAGCCTTGAAATTGCTTTGACTGTGTAACGTGAAGGCCGTCATTGAATATTTGCATCATTAGCTGACCTTCCCTGATAAAGCAGCCACAGCCCATGTTAAAGGTACAGCCCTCTCAGCATAGATGTCATCTTTGATCTGAGATGATCGCAGATGTTCTCGGAGCTGAACAAAAAAAAAATCAGGGAACGGGGAAATCAAATCTCTGCTGGTTTTTCCTGACAGCCCACAGCCTTTAAAGTGATTGAAATTGACATTAGATACCTTTGTTTTGACTGAAATACGACGCATAAGGGGATTGGAAGCACATTACTCATAGATGCGAGCCGTTCAGCAAGGCTGACACAGAGACGGGGTGATTTCACACAGACATCTGGTGCCCCAATAGGTCCCTGGAGTTGTCATGGAAGTTGATCCAGGAAACAAGGGGTTAAAATGATGAAACGACCATCGCTGGCTGTCTTTGACTCTTTTAGTGATATCTGTGACATGATCTGAATGAGTCATATTTCACAAAGATGTAGAGGCTGGAAGGAAGAGATTTATCCGTTCTTAGACAGACCTGTGTTGATACATTTCAGGAAGAATGTGATATGAACAGGGATTTACAGCATTTAAGATTAGGATGTGTCAGAACCGCATGATGATCCTCATATAAGCCATTACAAATACATTTCTGATAGAATCCATCCAGCCTGAGTGATAATCTCATTTTGAACTGAATCTTTCTCTACTTTCTTAACCTTGAATGTTCACTCGTAAAAAAATATTCAAATGTTACTGGTGGAGAAACTTCCCAAGAATCCCACTGAGAAAAACACTTTAGCTTGATGTTTTCTTAGATGACCCCCCCGCCCCTCCCCTCCCTACTGGGAATGGTGTTTAGTCACATCTGACTGAATCAGAGACAAAATAAACAGTGCAGACCTTCAAAGTCACTGCCAGAGAACACAGTGATCAAGAAAACAAGGCTTTATTATTGTTTCCATTGCATAGTGTCACAGAGCTGTGTTGATACTAGGATACTGCAGGTGACCGTGACACTGCTGGACCACCTTCAAATGGAGCCAAATCTCTTACCGGGAGGTTTGATTTGTCTTTAGTCTGGTTATTATTGTGATCAAGGCCAGCTTGTTGGGTTGGACGAGCGCTCGGCTTTCATTAATCAAGCCATGTTGTAATGCTTTTTGCTGTTGAACTACCTCTAGGGATAGGGAAGAGAACGTTTTTAAAAGTCGGTAAACCTGGCTTGTGTTTCGGTCTTCCTCAGGCCTTTTTCCATTTGCCTGTTTTGTTGTTGATGTGAATGAATGATAATACTCCAGAGCTCAGCTATTAGCTATTAGATGTTGAACTTTTGTCTATAGAGCATGTGAGAGGAGCCCCCCCGCCCCCCGTTTAATTCTCACAGGATTACTTATACGTCGATGGCTTTTTGAGTCTAAATATGTGAAATTTTTACTTTTTTTAACCAAGTATTTTGCCATACTTCACAATCAAATGAAAGAGAAATGAAGGGCATATATCTTTGACACGTTTCTTTTCTCTACTCTAGTTACTGTGTGTACCTGCGGGTGAAACAGACCAGTGCAGCCTGTAAACTCAAACTGTGGAGTGCCCAGCTGGTGAGGGAGAGGCTGGTCTGTGCAGAGTGTCAGAGTGACGCCATGTCAAAGTCAGACCGATGTGGAGGAGACGGCTTGGAGAGCACCAGGTAAACCTTAACACCAGAAGAAAACTGCAAAACATGTTTCCTCCATGACACTCTTGAATGTGTTGAGTTTAAGGTAATGAGCTTGTGTAGATGAGATTTTTGATGAAGCTCAGTGATCTTCATACTAAAAACCGTGTTCAATCTGTGAACTATTTCACTCATGTTAAACAGAGTTTCTTCTTCAACCCATAGACAATAGACACTAGCTTTTAACATACATTTAAAAAGCCTGTAGTGCCATAAAAAGCATCCATTAGTTTTTCTGACATTGGATCATTTGGAAAAATTGTTCCCCCCAAAATTGAAGTTACATTTTAACTTACTTAAACCTACTTATTCATTAAAAAAATCAAAAATTCCAAATGAGAATTTTAAGTTGAAAGCCACATCTGCATACATTTTCACTGATTGAAATTAAAAAATGAGAACCCCTTCATGTCTGTTCCGCTCCCTTTCTTCCCAGAACGTTCTGGGCAGCAGCTTCGGTGGCGGGCTGTCATGGTTCCTGGGTGCGAGAGTCGTCTTCTGAGGGCTGCCGGTGTCCCCCTTACTCTGTGCTCTTTGTGTGAGCCCACATGCAAACCACAGACCCATATGCAGGGACCAGATTCCCACCTCAACGCCTCTTTGCTAAACTGCCAGCGGAGAGCCCTGCCAGCCAAGCCAGACCGCTCCGATCCAGACTGCTGGATGGGTAACTCAAGGAGATCAGCATCATCCTGCCACCTTTTTTCCTTTCACCTCATACTCTGTACTGTACACACTATTGCTAAGCACACACAAATTCTCGCATTCAACTTCAGATTTTGCAGCCACGTGTTGTAGCCTACCTATTCTCCAAAGCACAGCAACGTCTATATGCCTTTTTACCTCTGAATCTTTGCTATCTACCTCCATCAATGCAAGTGCATTTGTTAATGCATAATGTATAAATATATAAATATATTATTTTGCTTTATACATTTTCTACCTTTGATTGTTCATGTGTTATGTATATGTGTCGATATAGCTACACGTACTTGTATCCAACAGTTAAAACACCAAACAAGCACTCGCTGCACTCCTCTGTCTAAGCCCCAATCCAAAGGGTCCCAAATCACCTGCGGATTGGAGACGGTGGTGAGAGACTGGTTCAACCAAATTGTATCCACTGCTAGAATCCTTCAGTCATCTATATCTGTGTTTCACAATTGTGTCCCTATTATTATTATTATTATTATTATTATTATTATTATTATTATTATTATTATTATTATTATTATTATTATTATTATTATTATTATTATTATTATTATTATTATTATTATTATTATTATTATTGCATGTCAATAGAAAACATTTATACCAGAAAATCAAGTTGTATATCAGGTATTGATTCTCAGGTGCTGAGATTTGTGTCTTTGTCTCCCATCAAGCTTCCTCTTTCATGTCTGCCCTTTTTTTTCTGATGGTCAGTCACTGATGTTTTACTAGTTTAAAGTGACTCACAGCTGAAATCAGTCCCATCTGTTCAGACCTAATATTGCTGGAGAGGAAAAAGAGCCATTTAAGAGAATTTCACTGTGGTTCTCTCTGTCCTCTGTGTCCAAGAGTGAAACAAATAATTGCTTCATCACAATGTTTTTCTTTCACTCCCTGCATTTCTCGGAAATCCTATTACCTTCATCAGGGAGGTTATTTTATTTAATTTTTTTTCAGCAAAGTAGCCTATCACCATCCAAATATAACCACCCTATACAGCCATGTTACTCCCATTCTATTAATTAAGAGATTCGCCTCCAAGCACTCCCCACAGCTTCTTCATCTGCACTTCTTGTTCTCCTCAGGCCTGGTTGTCTCTTCTGACTGTGTGCTTTCTTAACCACAGCGTTGCCTTCTTGACGTAAAAAAGTGAGTCAATTGGCTCAGTATGCCTTTCCTGAATCATTGGTACTGCTGGGTTTAAGAGGAGGACACGTGAAGTCCCAGTAATAGAGGGCTTTTCTCTCTGGAAAATATGTGACTTTCTCTTTCTCTCCCGTGTCTGTGTCTGTGTTTGTGCGTTTATTTATTATAAAACAAGTGATGATATGATTAGTGCAGCACAGCATACTCTGTACAATGTCCATTAGTGAAAATAAACAACTATATTGTCATTTAGCCCCCTCTTGTCATGCTTTCTAATTTGGGTATTTCATTGCATCAATGCATTTGGATTAACCAGTAATTTAAACTGTTTTTTTGTTACACACACCACCATTAGCATTTTGGACTCTCTGCAATTACCACTACAAGCAAAGCACCGCTAAGTATATCCCTCAGTGTGCTTTAAAAGTTAAAAGAGGAGCACTGCTGAACACACACAACATAACGCAAACATGTACCCAGTAAAATACTTTTGTTGCATTCTTGAAATGTCTTTCCTTTGGTGTAAATGGGAGGACGACAAGCAACCTGACAAACTAATGCGTATAATCGAGTGTTCGCGTTACATTCTTCTGCAATTTGGGGTTTTTCTGTTTGTGATGTAACCGCCAGAGATGATGTGTGGACAGGCCAAACACACGTAAAGGCCTGGGAGGCCGTACAACTTAACCTCATCTGAAAACACATCTGAAGCTCAATGTTTTTGTATTCTCTGCGGCTCTGGACAGAAAATGCCAATACAGTATATGTAGCGGGAGTGTCTAAACCTTGACCCTGATCCTGAAAGTTGTTTAAAAAGTCCATGCGGACAGTTTCTAAACATTTGTCAACCACACGCCCCACAAATAATCCTGTATAAAGAAAATATCCAAAGACATTTGTCCGAAACGAGACCACCTACATTTTACACTTCCCAAATGAGTCCTTTCAGAAAGTTTCATACTCCTTGCTACTTGTATGTGTTTCAACTCGGGGGCACTTGAACTTTACCTCCTCCGTTGATCTCACCGGCCACCCTCACCCCTTTCTCTGGACTCCCTCCTCCCTCTCACCAGCTCCCTGCCAAACTCTCCGCCGTCAGCACAACTCTTTATTTTCCTCTTACTACAACAGTGGCAATAGAGTGCTGTCAGCCTGACAGTCCATCCCCTCTGAAGCAGGCTTTACCCCCTGGCTGGCCTGCCTCTACTGCTAACCCGCTTTCCAAAGGGCAGGAAGGCCCGTCTCTGGCCCAGTGCCTGATGGGCTCCGACAGCAGTGTGTTCTGGGATTACGCCCGCTGAAAAGGGGGGCATTCCAGCACCAGCGGCCATTGTCACCGCACGGCCACTGTTTGCTTTTGACAAGACAGCTGTTCAAAGCCCTCCCGGCCCCCATGGATGGCGTTGAAGGGAAAGAACCCAGGGGTGACTTCCGTTTATTGGTGGTGTCTCTGTGGCTGTGCGCTGCCACCTCCACCTGAGGTTACCTCAACAGTATACTGTATTAATCAGTAGCCCCACTTTGTAGATCTCCTGTATTGTTTCTACATGATCACGATTGAGTCAAATAAAGCAAGGACAACTTTATGAAACAAGGCCTGTCATTTGATAAACTTAAGACTTTTTTATTTGTTCTACCCACAGAAATACTCCCTCCAACCAAGTGCACCTCCTTCCCCTGAACCACACAAGGTGAAATTGATTCATCCATATGGCTGCATTGCATTGTCTAAATCCAAGAACATCCTTGACTTTTTCCTTTCCAGATGTGGAAGTGATGCTGCAATTACCTGGTCCTCTAAGTTTCCATGTACCTTGTTTACTTGTTTGTGTGTTGACCACATGTGCAATAAGAGGAGTCACATTTACCAAACCACAACGGAAACACAACCCGGTACATTCAATTACTTATCCATCCATTTATAGTAATCCATACATGAAATGTCTTTTTTTTGGACCTGCCGTTCAAGATGCTAATTGAATCATTTCCTACACAGTAGTATTCTTGATTCTTTTTGTTCCAAATCTTTGTAGACAGTTTTGTTCGTGGTTCTGCAGCAATTCAACCGAGCCTTCTTCAAATGCAAATAAAACAAATAAAGTATTAAAATATCTACAAACACATGCTTGAAAAGTTGCACAAAACTCCTTCTAGTTTAGACATGGAAGGGCCTCTCTCAGCTTGGGGCCCTGGGTAGTTTGTTTGTACCCCCAGTTCCCCCTCTGTGTCGCTCCAGTGTTCTCTATGTGTTTTTGTGAAGAGTGTTCTCTGTGCTGTAATTAACAAGTCATCCTAATGAGGGCCTCTGTAGGAGCAGCTGGTCCCATGCAGAGGAATGATAATGAATAGACGCCATGCCATGAGGACCTGAGCCTAACACCAGCAATCAGCTGCTACACAACAGGGCTGGTACATAACACACAGAAACACACACCATATGATTAATGTTCTCCTTTCACCCACAAATATCACCCTGTTGCTAGATCACAATGCATGACATATGGCAACAGTCGGATACTAAGTTGACATATAATATCTAATTGATTATTCTGGAGAAAAATAGCACGGATAGATGCAACAAGAGATACTTTCTAGAAATATGGCGTCACCTTGTGGCGCTTGCGACTTCCTGCTCCACTTTAACAGCATCAATTGACACACCTGAGAATACCCTTACATGTGAATTTATTGGGTGGTTTCGATTTCGAATACATGATACATATGGAAAAAGTGAAACATTGTGACCATAAACCCTGATTTGTTTTTACTTTTGATCTCCTCTTTACAATGTATTTGAAATTTATAAAACACAAATGTCTCGGAAGATATACTGAAAATGGGGATATTCCATCAGTTTCGAGTTTTTTTTATATTCACAGCTAGTTTGTTCACATTATTTACGCTGTTCCCTTGATCACGTCTCAACATCTATTTATCAATATAAATTCTAGGAAAAGCACTAAAGAACATGACCTTACTTTGAAAAAAAACTTCAATGTATCAGAAAAAAGTGAAACATCATAATGAGGTTTAACAATAGAGACAGAATCATGGCACAGAACCAAAAGCTAGTCTACTGCATACATATAAATGATATGTAAGGCAAAATGTGACTTGAGCTAGACATATTAAGTGTTTTTGTACATTGTAGAGGCAGCAATTCGAGTTAACAGTGAAATATGAATAATACACACTTCATATAATATGAATAACACATTCCAGTTATAGACATACGACATGTTTCTGTATGTACTCAACCATTACTTCATCATAAGAATACCTCATTAGTCAAACCATTCATCTGTTTTGCTTGAAAGATGACCAAACTTTTGACTTTTCCGACTGATACTCTAATCTTCCAAACCAATGCAAAATTCAACAGACTACATTCAGACAGAGGTGCAGTGAAGTAAAACATTTTTTCCTTACCATCCCATGTATCAAATACACACATGGAATAAAAGCACACGGGTGAAAAAAAAAACGGGGAAAAAAGTGGCAGGAGGAATTTCTACACAAACTTGGATTTAAGGGCAAATCTGATACAGAAATGACCTTTTCAGCCATTCGAGAAGAAAATAATATGGATAAAATGTGTTCACTTTATCATCAGCCAGAGTTACATGATCTAATCCATAAAGATAATATTAAAGGAACTCATAGTTAAGTCAACAGAGGTCGGGATGGAGAACCATATGAGAAGATGACATGTTGCTGCCCTATGTCTCTGGAAAGGTCCAAGTGTTTTCTGTTATTAGAGTTTTTTAATCTGTTGGTTTGTGTTGCCGATCTTGACATCCATCTTGTCCACTTTATTCAGCAGGGCATCGATGGAGTCGTCCTGGTTGGTGATCTCACTCTGAAGGCCAAGTCCAAGGTTCTTCAGTCTGCTCAAGCCATTGGCCATGTCATCTAGATAATTCATAACAGGACAACTTTCATTACTGAAAGGATTGGCAGAAAACACTTCAAATGATTTGCTTTTTTGATTTTAGGCTAATTGCAGTGAATTAAATGTATTTTGTAATAAAGAATACCTGGCACAAGTTATACAATTATAATTTAAATAAAATCAAAAGATATGGTGTCATCCCCTTCTGCCTTTCTTGGGACTGCACTGTATAAAAGTGTATAGTATAATCAAGTAAAAATACATGAAGTTTTTTACCTAAATTGTTGTCGAGAGTCTGGTGAGCCTCCCTAAGGTGTTTGTTTTGGGGGTGTCCATTGTTTCTAGATGAGCTGTCCTCCATTGATGCAGAAGCTCCAAATCCTTGAACACAGACATGACATGAAAATGAAATGGTGGCAGCCGGTTCTGTGGCACGGTTCTGCCATGCTAAAGGTTGTTGTGCAAAGTATTACCTCCTGTCTCCAACTTCCTTAGGTTGGGGTGGCTGGCTTGGTACTTATCTTCATGTTCTCTGCTGCTGGACATGGCACTCTGTAATCTGAGGAATCAGATAAGCATTGCTCAACCATTTAGAGAATGACAAAAAGCTGGAAATGGCAATAGCACACATTTTATGGTTGCGTTACTCAAAAAATAATTCTGAGTCAATTGTTATAATGGCTTTGTTGTAAAATACAATTTTCAATTTGGCTCCAGAGATCTCAAATACATTGAAGTTAACTGTATGGGTGGCTGTGGCCAAGTGGCTAGGGTGGTCGTCCACTGGGTTGCAGGGTTGGTGGTTCAATCCCCCATCTCCCCGCCACAAGTCCAAGTGTCCCTGGGCAAAGAGACACTGAACCCCAAATTGCTCTCGATAGAAGCTTGCACCCTGCGTGGTAGCTGCTGCTATTGATGTATGAATGTGTGTGTGATTGGGTGGATGTGTACAAATTACAAAACAATGTAAAGTGCTTGGGGTATGTAAAAAACCAGGGAAAAGCGCTATATAAGTCCATTTATGTGATGCAAGGACCTGTAAAGTGTTGGCCAACGTTGTTAGTTAAGACAATGTGTTTTGGATATGGAATAAAGTTATTTAATTAAGTTAATAAACTATGTAACTACCTATATCTGCATACTGAGAGTGAAGGACTGGAGCTCTTACTTGTCGCTGGCCTGGTAAGGCTTTGGCTGCTCAGGTGGTGGCTTTGTCTCTGGCTTGCTCTTAAAGTAGTTGACCATGCCGCCCCACACACTCTTGATACTGGTAATATGCGTCTGGCTGGTCTTCAGGTCCTGCTCCATGTTGTCCAGCATCTTGTCTGATCTCTTCAGAACCTCACCCTGTCGCGTCAGCTCCTAAAGAGACAAAGACAGACAGAAAGATAGATAGATAGATAGATAGATAGATAGATAGATAGATAGATAGATAGATAGATAGATAGATAGATAGATAGATAGATAGATAGATAGATAGATAGATAGATAGATAGATAGATAGATAGATAGATAGATAGATAGGGAAAGAGATAGTGAGAGAGGAGAATGAGAGATGCCACAACAATGTTTTTGTTGGTGGCTGTCCTGACCCTATCAGAGACAAGGAATTTCTTTGTGTGCCAGGGTAAAGTGGATTAGCAGCAGCACATACCTCTGCAGTTTCTACACCCATCTTCTCTGATTCATAGATGAGACCCAGGGACCGGTAGCTGCTGTCCACAGCAGACTGAGCTGTACGCCTCACTTCCTGCTGGAGGTACCGCTGCCTCCTCTCGGCATCACTCAACCCACTGTCCTCCTCTTCATCATCGAACCCTCTACTTTTAGGCTTAAAACCCTCGTCTTCTTCATCGTCTGCAAACGGGTTGTGGGATTTAGGGTAGGCCATCTGTGGAGCAGACACACATGATTTTGATTAAACAATCTAAGATCGGCAAGTCTTTTTCAACTGTATATCATGATCTTCACCTGTGTGGAGCTACAGTTTCTGAGGTCTAGACTGAACTTTCCCCATGAACAGAGAGTTTCGCTTCTGTTGGTACTTTGACGATGTTTGAAATGGGAACAACATTTGATAAAAAACAAAATAAATCTGTTAGTTGGTTAACTGATAAATCAATATGTTTTTCAGTTTTGATCATCAACTCATTTTATTGACCAATCATCCAGAATACAGCTTCACCAATGTCAAGAGTTTATTTTCTTAATTTCATTACACATTAAAACTCCGATTAGTTAGTCCATTATTAAATAAAGAATACATATTTTATAATGAAAATAATGCTTATATTTTTATTCCTGAAATACAAATAATAAGAATTGTAAGGATCAGTTGCATGCTGATTTGATCAATGGTATCCAACATAGAGATAAGTTATTGAAATGGTAGTTTCAGCTAGCTACAATTTTCTACACAGAGGTGAACAAAACGAGTTTTGAGGAATAAAGAGAGTCACACCAAAAATTTGGCACATTGCTGATCTACTGATGAACTTCTGGGCAATGATAACCAACTGTATCGCTTCACTAGCTGTTTCAAGAAGTGGAGGGCTGTTGGCTAGCTAGTTAAGGAGTATACTATAACCAAATAATCACACAGATTAGCCAAGACTAGACGGAGCTGTGATAACATTTATGTTTTGCTATCGTATAATAAGCTACCTAGAAAGAAAAAGAAAATATAATAGATATGATCCGTTTAACAAACCTTTAACCGTCGGAGCTAAAGACGCTCTATCAGCTGACTGTTACCGACACAACACTTCATGTGACGTGGTGACGTATGGTGACGTAACCGCGTGTACTCTTCAAAACAAAACTGCATATAAAAAAATATATATATCTAGACGTCTGGCGCTATCTGTGTGTTTATATTTGTATAACCTGTTACTCTAGCATCTATAATATAAATATAAATCGTAGCAATTAAAATAGTATGTGGCAGATTAGGACAAGTTAAAGTTTTTAAGACTTTATGAATGCCAACAATTGGAATAAAATCAACGACCAATTTTACAATAACCAAAACTGTAGAGAAAAACTACATTACTGTAATTACTTTGAGTTAGGGAAAGTGTTGCACAAAAACATGACCTCTTAATGCAGTGAAAGTATGAAGATCTGGGCTACATTAAATGTTTAAAAAAATGCTAAACAACTAAAAAGCCAAAAATAATAATGTGCCATAACATTTCAGTTATGTGAGAGGGATTTGAAATGAATAATAACTTAAAATGGATGCTTATGCGTTTTTAAATGGCAACATCAGAATAAAGGGTTGATATCAATATGATCCCCCAATTCTTAGCACTTTTAAGACTTGTTAAAGATTGATTTTAAAACATTTTAATACAAATCAAGGATTTATTTTTAAATATTTAGTCAAGGCTTGGTAAGACTTTTAAGGTCTTGTAGGAGATAGGAACCCTGAACGTAACTAACCCCTCGTTTGTCCCTGCTGCATTGCCGTACTGCGGCTTTGCAAAAGAAAAGTGCCAGCTTCTCGCCTGATTCCTCGCCTCGCTGAATCTCGCTCGCCTGATGTAAACATGTCTGTACTGGGAGGTGGTACGAGAGGCTTTTATTTCAACACAGTGCTGTCGCTGGCTCGCTCTTTAGCTGCCCACCGCCCCGCGCCAGTCGAAAAGGTGAGATAGGAGAAAAACCTAGTGAGCAAATGAAGTGAAATGTCTTATTAGCTAACGTTGACACAAGCAACAGGGTTGTTCAGTGAGTAACTCCGCTTCCGCAGTCAGACCGCGGTTTATTTTGACGTTACAGCAAAGCTAACATTTGACAGGTGTGTCCACGTCTGCAGTTATGATGAACCACTGGAGCTTGGTCTTCTTGACGTATTTTTACCTGTTAAAAGGGAAAGTGTGGGCTAATGCAGAAGGAAGTGGCGTCGCTACGTGCGGTGCCTGTTTCTGCATGATTCAGGCAGAATATCTGTCATGATCAGCACTGCAGTCAAACAGGTTTACACTTTACATGCTGAGGACGTGAAGAGCGGCAGAAAGGGTTTCTCGTGTGCTCGTTTGACTGTATAGATAGACAGTAACCTGTTGCAACATTGGATGATCATCTCTAAATTAAACCTGTTTTTAGCCAATTAAAGGAAGATCAGTGGAAAAAGAGACAGCTTTGGTGGAATCAGATAAAAACATAGAGGAACGAATTGAGGCAATCATCAATACACTGTCATCTAGTGTTGATATTTTATGTTTGAGCATATTATGGGAGTTTCAGTTTGTTTTTTATTTGTCCGAATTACCATTGTTGAGCTGAAATTTGAACTATATCAAATATCATAAATACCCATCATGATCAAGGACAGACTATAAGAGATTATGCATGGTTCCCATCTTGATAGAGTTCACTTCTTTGATCCCCAGCTGTAAAAGAGGCGTTAGGGAAAGTAATACTTAGATATGGTGGAGTCAAAGATAAAATGCAATCACCAATAGTCACCTAGTGTTGCTATTCAGTTTTAGTGTGTGTTGATTTACAGCTTAAAAGCTTATGGTTCCTACGTTGATAGAGTAAACCATATTAATTTTGCCTTTTTCATCCAGTAGGGAAAAGCCAGATAAGATAGTACAGATTACAGTAGAAAAAATATGTGCAAGGTGCGTACATGTAATGTTTATGCTCAACAAATAGTGCTGTTTCCTGATGTTCCTTGTATGACTCAAACGTGAAATCAATCTCAATAATTCAATCTAATTTGTTTTTGAAATATATATACTATAACTAAATACCCAGAGTTCTTTGTGCTCTCTCAGGTCCAGAAGCTACAATGCATGTGTCCAGTTGAAGTCCGCGGTGTGTTCACACTAGATTTGCGTCGCAGAGATGCTGTTATTGCGCTGGCTGTGTTTCTGGTGGAATCTGGCCTACAGGTGGGTGTCTTTCAGTTTACTCACTTAACTCAATAGATTAGGTTTCATGCCTTCCTGGTTGTTTTGATGGATACAAAATCAAAACAATACACAATACTGCAGGAATATGTTTAACATTTTTAGTATCATATTAGCACTATTGGTGCACTTTTTGCTACCAGCCTCTCCTTGTACTCCACACGTATCGGCATAAAAAGCTTACTATGACAATCTGCTTAAGCTGGCGATTAGACATGCAGCCGGCCACGTAAGCCTGTAACCTCATCACACTAATAGTGTTGAAATTGGCTTCCCAGACACCCGGTTAGATGTATTAAAGATGGCAGCTTCCCTTCTCAGTGTTAAAAAGTAATGATTCTTAAATTGTCTTTGATTCCGTGTCAGGATTAATCTTGTCTTTTTGTCTCGCAAGTGTTTTATAGTCAAACAAGTGTGCTGCGCTGTACCAGCAAGTGCAGCAGTTTGTGGTGTGTAATGATTTGTTCTCACTTTGGCAGCACAAAGACATATTTGTTCCTTACTTGCTGAGCCTGTTGAAAGGGCTCCCACGGGTCGAATGGATCGAAGAAAGCTCGGGAAAGAAAGGAAAGGGTGAGAAAAAAAACCCTCTTACAGTGGGGTCTTCTGTTTTACAATAGTCTTTGTTTACTCTCTGCAATAGTACTGTACAGTAAGTAGTATTTGTAGTCATTCTTACTCATTAAATATCAGACCAGGAAATGCCACTAGACAGCAGTTTCCACTTGTAAAGAAACAAAACATTTTATTGGCCAAATATAACATGGGAACAACATATTGTGAACTGCAGTTTGTACCTTAACTACTAATTCCTTTTTAAAAAAAATATTTTCTGTTTGACTGCTTTTTCAAAATGTGGCAATTCATTTTAGGTATTCGTTTTTCTGTCACCTTCTACTCTTCAGAATTTCTCCCTGTAGCAGAAAACTTCAGCTTCTGTCTAGTGACTCTTTTGGCAGATGTGGCTCAGAGGGACCCAGACTCCCGACAAGAGGTCAGCTTTAAAAGTGGTGATAGTAATAAATCATCCTGAGGTTAGGGTGCATTGGAGTTGAGTGCTAAATTATTGTTTCTAACCTCCAGATCTTGAACACTTTAATGGAGGTCATGCAGGCATTGCAGGACATGTGCCAAACACCTGATAACCATGACAAAGGTATACACACACGCACACACACACGCGCACACACAACAAAGCGCATTACACCAGCTTTTGAAGAAGCTTCATAGATGCTCTCTTGCCTCCAGTCTACCTGTGCAGGTATATTATCCCCAGCCTGCTTGGCATGACTCGAGCATTTGGCCGCTACAGCAACACAGATGAAGCCCTGCTGTCCAAGTTGTTCCCCAAAGATTCGCCCCAGGTGCGCTGCGTCACAGACGAACCGGAGGGGGTGCGGCGCAGGTCCTTCAATGAATTCCGTTCTATCATGCCATCCTCACTTCTATCAGAGTGCCAGAGTGACTCACTGCGTAGATCCACCGGGACCAACCTGGATTCCCCTGCACAGGTCTGTGTGTGTGTGAATGTTGTGATGGAGCTGGTTAGTTTCAAGACATGTTTTGTGTGTTCAGGATAATGAGAGGTGACTGCAGACAGATTTCCAGTATTATCTCACGTTTTGTGATTATATTTTACTAAAGTCATTAGGGAGTAATTTTAAATGAATGTGTTATGTGTGGTTATGATAACTGTTCTGTATTGTGTTGTTTTATAGATCTGTACAGATTCTGGAGGACACTCACCCTGCTCTCCTACAGCCTCTGGCACACATTACTTTGAAGGTAAAACATAGGCTACTATATGTTGATTCTATTTGTGTGTCAATGTAAACCTGGTTTTTCAGCCATCAGCATATGTAACAACCAGGTACTAGCATGTTGCTTATCTGCACTTTTATGTATCTGATCTTATCGAGGCACTACAATACTTCACTATTACAGTTATGCAATCTGTGAAGGAATTTCAAATTTGTGTGAAACTTTTGTTGCTTAGTTACACGGAGGTACTGCACATCCCCCATTGATACATTGAAGTAATTTTTCTCTCTACAGTTTGGATGGGATATTGTCTTTATATAGATGCTTTGTTATGACACAGTTTTCTTATTATAAAGGTAGCAACTAGTCTGTGTTGCTAAGGCCTGTGTGGGCTGTATTTGACTTGAAAAACAGAGATCTTTTGTATACCATAAAAAAACAATGTAGACAACTCCATACAATGGAATTCATATCTTACCCAGGTCATACTTCTCACTCCAGATTGTCAAATACTCTGTTGCGATTACTGTACAGTAATCTTACCATGCATGACTGCTATCCTCCTTCTCATGCCAACAGTTCATTCAGTAATAGTTTATCCATCAATTTTCCTGCTGCTTATACTGAATTGGTTTGGAGTCATGCTGTTTAAATTGGTATGGGATCAGTCAGGTTGTTGTTAGCGGCTAAATTTAGCAATAATAAGGGAGTTAATTTAACTGCAATTTGCTTCCGATGTGGTGGTGTCTGTGCAGCTTAAGCCAAATAATATATAATAATTAAAATTATACAGTGGTTATCTTCACCCTCTTTTAACCTGCTCACACTATGTATGTGAGATCTGATAGAGATATTTGATGGCAAAACAAATGTCATGATAAGCACTTTTATGATTCTGAAACCAACAGAATCAAGGTCTTGTTTTATTTTTAATTTTAGAAGTTGTCCATTTTTTTTCCAACTTATCAAATTTCTTTTTGTCAAATGTCCTGCTGTCTCCTTTACTTCAGGTGCCTACCTCCCAGACAGCAGCACAGTAGACCCTGACTACTATTTCTCTACAGTGAGCTCCAGTTTCTCAGTGTCTCCTCTTTTCTTGGGAGAAGGAGAAAATGAGGTGGAGGTGCCTGTTGCTCTGCTCCGTCAGCTCCTTGGCATGGTGCAGTAACCCCCTACCCCATTATCAAGATTATGCCTCTGTTGTCTCCGTCCTGTGTTCTAATATGGAACCTTACCAATGGTTGTGCATATTGTCGAATTACAGGTGAAAAAGTTTGTGTCCGACTCTTTTTTGAAAACTCTGGATGCCACCATGACAGAAGTTGCAGAGGTAACTATATAACAACTGTCTTTTTTTTTTAAATGGTAAATTCAAAATTAAATGCATGCCATTGGCAGTTAAATAATCTTCTCTGTCATTGTCTCTTCTGTTTGTTGTTAAGTCTAATTCTGGAATCAACCTCCGTTACAAAACCTTCAGTGACCCTCTCTATGTGTGTGTGTTCAAAATGCTGCGGGACACACTATACTACATGAAAGGTAAAGCATCATATACAGTAAATAGCTTATTTATCGTGCACTGAAGCGATTGCTATTGTATTTTGTGGTCTATTTAGGCAGACAACTCTTATCAAATGTTTTCATTCTCTTCACGCTCCCCAGCCTTGCAGCAGGCTTTTGTACGGGAAGTACACGACTTTGTTCTGGAGCAGTTCAGCAGCAGTCAATCAGAGCTGCAGCGTGTGCTTCATGACAGTACGGGGGGGTTGCCGGGGGAAGCGAGCCCCCTCAAGCTCCGTTGCCAAGCCAACGCTGCCTGCGTGGACCTCATGGTGTGGGCTGTCAAAGATGAGCAAGGTAATCGATTGTGGTGGTGTAATAAAGAGCAGTGTGATCAGCATGTCATGATCAGTGGGATACTGGCCTGGATGTGTTTATTTATTATTGTGATTACATCACTTTTTCTATTCAGGAGCAGAGAATTTGTGCTCCAAACTGTCAGAGAAGCTGCAGTCGAAAACCTCTAGTAAAGTCATCATTGCTCACATGCCCCTGCTCATCTGCTGCCTACAGGTATAATACTATAAGATGGAAAGGTATTTGCTCAAGGTGAAATGAAATGTTCCACAAGGTATTTTGTCTAGAAAGTTAAATGGAATTGAGTATTGTGTTGAGTTGATGGGCTAAGGCTCATCCTTGTCCTAGCTGACCAAGCCCTAAGTTGCATGTTTATATTTGTTATTTATTATTGATTTTCTCTGACTGTATCCCCGTCTGTGTCAGGGCCTGGGTCGTCTGTGTGAGAGGTTTCCAGTAGTTGCTCACTCTGCCATAACCTCTCTCAGGGATTTCCTGGTGGTTCCTTCCCCCGTTCTTATAAAACTCTACAAGTATCACAGCCAGTTCACAGGTACAGATACTTATTCATATTATTTGTAAGGGGCCATGTACAATAAAAATAAATCTTATAATTTCAATCTTATCATCAAGACAAATTATACAAAATGACAAAGATTAAAAATGTAACACACATCATGTCACCAACAAGTGTATGTTAGAAGTATAAAATCTGATTGATGGCAAACTCACATGAGTTAGTCTGGACATGGCTATACCATGGCAGAAATGGTAACATTTGTAATATTTACCTGATCAAAATTGATATCCCATCACAAAAACAAAATCACAACTTAATATTTTCTTTAAAAAAACACAAACATGGTATATCTACAATGCATCATTCATGAACCTTCTTATCCCAAATACAGCACAAATGTTGAGAGCCAAAGTAAGTGGAACAGGGGTGCTTCTGCTGATGATACAGTGACAAGTTTACATCAATATAACAGTGTCATTCGGTCACATTCGGGCTCTCGTCAACTATTGATCCAAACACAGCGTTCACTGACGAGCTGCTACAAATACAAACCAATGGAAATGCCGTTTATAGTTACTGATTGTTCTCTGTTGTATTCCAGTGTACTGCGGAAGTGTACTTAACATGCTGTTTATATTTTGCACCACAATCAACTTTCTGAATGAAGGTTCCGTTTACTATCCTATTTTGTTCAATTAAAAAAAAAACTGTAGATATAAAGCTGCTTGTTTTAATTGTCTTTGTGTTGTAATCAATCCTTTTTTTAAGCTACTGGAGAAATTCGGATAAATGTGACCAATGAGCACTCTCAGTCCACCTTGAACCTCCTGGTAAACAAAAGAGACCAGCAGTCCATGTATGAGCAGCTCAGAGACTTTTCCATTGACAACATATGCAGGTCAGACAGACACCTGGCACAGCTGTGATTAGAAAATAATAAATAATAAAATAATAAAAAACTTTTTTTGTTTGTTTAACCTCTCTGCTACATGCTTATGTGTATTCTTCTCTCCTAGATGTCTGAAAGCTGGTCTGACCATGGACAATGTGATAGCTGAAGCTTTTCTGGCTAGTCTGTCCAACCGTCTTTACATTTCACAGGAAAATGACAAGTGAGCAACATTTCTGGTTACGTACACAAACGCTACTTGCATTCCCCCTGAAATTCTTGACATTGATGAACAGCTACTCTTAATATAAAACCTGTATGTCTGCAGGGATGCCCATCTGATTCCAGATCACACCATCCGAGCATTGGGTCACATTGCAGTTGCTCTCAGAGACACTCCTAAAGTGATGGAGCACATTCTACAAATCCTTCAACAAAAGTTTTGCCAGCCTCCATCCACTCTGGATGTACTCATCATCGACCAGCTGGGCTGCATGGTCATTACGGGAAACGTGAGTTCAAGATACAATGATTAGGTTTTAAAACATTTTGCCTCCGTTTTATGATATGGTTGAAAGGGATATTGGGCCATTTATACAGTAACAACAAATGAGTCATTCTAAAGTCTAAACAATTGGTATTGTTATTTTTAAATACATTTGTCTTAGTTTAAAGTCATCTTATTCTTATTGCCCAATATCACATATAACAATTTGCTCCAGGGGGCTTACATTCTGTACAGCATATGACACCCTCTGTCCTTTAGACATCTGATTTGGATTAAGAAAAACTCCCTCAAATCCCCTTTAACAGAGAAAACCTCAGGAAGAGCAAGAGAGGGAGGATCCCTCTCCCATGACGGACAGGAGTGCTATGGATGATGTTTGTACAGAATAAACCAGCAAAAATCAAAGTGTGAACAAGTTTTCATGAACAAAATGATCACATGTAGATTGTAAAAGATATGGGAATAATATAAATGCTGGATGATGTCGACCAACTTCATGTGTTACCAAATAGAACATGAGCCACACAACCTCCTCTTAAACAGGGAATCACTGCTGCTTCAATCTTTTTTTCTCTTAACCCAGAGGAGCTGACATGCTGTAATTACTGGAAACCGGCTGCCTGCTGTTTACTTGCTCAGAACAGTGTGCACAATAATAGGTTTCAATATAATAGTTAACACCCCTTTGGAGTGTAATTGGGTATTTTTGACTGCCAACATACCCAGATGTGATCACTTACACATCCATTCCTTTGTCCTGATACAGTTTGTGCACAATTGCTCATGTTATCCCTAAACATTTTAAAATTGTAAATAATAATAATTCAAAAAATATAAAAAATACTATATTCTTCATTTTATTGGTGTCTGCGCAGTCTTACTGTCTGTCTGTCTGTCCGTCTTGTAGCAATACATCTATCAGGAGGTGTGGAACCTGTTCCAGCAGATCAGTGTGAAGGCCAGCTCAGTGGTCTACTCTAACAAAGACTACAAGGATCAAGGCTACAGGTCATTATCTGCTCTTACCATGTTGACAGAATTGCCATTTGCACCATGTCGTCATGTAGAAACAGGAAATGAAGTTGGGAGAACGTTAAGAATTGTTTCCCTTTATTCACTACTACTATTTAATGGTTAGCAGCAGTGGCACGCCCTGTAATATTTGATGAATAAAACATGGAATTTGACAATGAATTTACATTTGCAGAGCCTGCAGTTAGTTTACAAAACATATTTTATCCTCATGTTATTATTAGTCTTGAATAATTCTATCATTATGAATCAAAACTAAATACTTTTGAGGCACCTGGAACCAAACGTAAGAGTGGAATATGTTATGCTGTAAACAACAATAGTTTAACAGTAACTTTTAAGCTGGGTTTTTTAATTTCAAAAAGTGTTCCAGGTATCCAATCTACCTGTGAGGAAAGTTGGTTTAATCAGTTATGACAATATACCTCAGAACATTTTTACCCTTCTGACACACCCAAAGTTACATAGTGCACCTTTTAATGTTGGTCTTGTTTAACTGTTAAACTGTTCCCTCCATCTCTGCTTTCCCCGTCCTAAGGCACTGCTCTCTGGCAGTGATAAATGCTCTGGCTAACATTGCAGCCAACCTGCAGCCAGGGGAGCAACTGGTGGACGAACTAATGGTCAACCTTTTAGAACTGTTTGTCCAACTGGGCCTGGAAGGGAAGAGAGCCAGTGAGAGGGCCTCAGATAAGGGACCAGCGCTTAAGGTACGTGCCTATATACATGAACATCTAAACACAGCAGTAAATAGGATTATGCTATGTTTGTGAATTTGTAATGAGCCTTTGTCTCCCGTAGGCATCGAGTAGTGCTGGAAATCTTGGAGTCCTCATTCCAGTGATTGCTGTGGTGAGTAATGTGATGTCTATACAAACTGCTGTCCCTCTGGGGACTTTCCCAGTTTATTTGTCCCCACATAGACCACAGTTAAATGATCTACATGAGTATTTCAGAGCTTCAGATTGGTTGGTTAGCATTTAACTCTTTCAACAAATATTTACCCTGCAAGCTGCAGTACAAACATGTGTAGCACCAGTTCACTGCTGAATGAAGTAGTAACTTCAGTATTAAAACATAATAATAATATGATTCTTTAAATGTAATTAATAATAATAATAATAATAATAATGTAACAACTGTAGGCTTGTTTTCCACAAAAATTATGGTCTAGTGGCGTTATGTATTATTTTATTATCCCCATTCTTTAGTTATTCTTTCTGTAGTTATTCCAGTACGACCTTAGGGTAATAGCAGTTGTATAATATCATTTTAAAGCACCTTTCTCCACTAGCCTTTAACATTAATGGACAGACAACACACCTTCATTGAGTCACTGCAACAGACTATACAGAATATACATAATGTTCTTACAGAAGTAACTGACTATTAAAAGGCAACAGCCCAGTTTGAATTAGAAGATGTAACTAAACATGGAATTCATAGGGGAATAGTCTAGCTGTTCAAAATAGGCTTTTGGTTCCAGTTTAGTTCTGTGAAGGATTGACCACCCGGCCCATGAACACCAGGCAGTCTGTGCGGTGCTCGTAGATGAGGAAGAGGAAGGGATGGTCCACAGTGAAGCGGATCTGAGAGGAGAGGGGCATGAAGCCCACCTGGGTCAGAGCAGCAGCCTCTGTCCCCTCCTCATTCACAGTGATGGTTCCCTGGTGCTTCAGCTGGGGACAGAGAGATCAGGGAGGCTTCCATTATTATGAAATAGTTTGTAAGGATCATTGATTGCTCTTGATAAGGTGTCCTAGTGACTGAATGACCAACATGATACATTATCTGTTTGGTTTTTCCTAAGTAAAAACATGACTTATGATTTACTCTTACTCACCCAGTTCATGGCAACCCTTTCAGAGGTCATTCCAGAGAAATCCCCACTCTCCTGGAACAAGTCAGTGAGGCCCATCTCCTTCAAATTCTCAATCAGGTCATAGTTCTGCTCCAGTTTAAAGCGAGGTATCACCACCTCTCGAGTCCTGAAGGGAGGCATAGATAGTTTCCTCACGACATTGCTTTTTAATCCCCACTGGGTCGAAACATTTTCAAAATGTTCACCCAAGCCATAACAATTGTTTAGCTCAAATTGGGAGAAGTAAACTGCATGTTAATATTGAGTGTGCTTTGTCAACTATTTAGTAGTTTTGAGGAGAATGCTGCGGCTGCTAACCTGTTTGTCATGTTTTTGAGCCACTTGCTGACAACAGTGGGAGATATCTCCTGCTCCAAGGTCCTCATGCCAGTAATCTTCCTTGGCAAGGCAATGAGCATGCTGATCTGTCCCGTGTATGGAAGCTGAAAATAACAAAGGTTATATCATTATATTGAAGCTCGGATGAGTTGTTCATGAACCATAATGCACATTTGTCAGTAAATTGTCACTGGAAAAAAACTTAAAATCAATGAGAGGCCGCCCACCTGCAGGATGTCACAATCTAGTTCGTGGTCTGCAGCGGCCAGATAGTTCCCCTTGTTGGTCATCATTGGCACACGTACATTTGTCTTTTCGTTAACTCTGAAGCTACGATAGTGAGTCAATTCTTGCGGGAATTTCTGTTCCCATGTACCTGTTTATACAAACAAATAAGGGCAAGCAAATGCGTCATACGTTTACTTTGTGATTCAAAACGGAGAAGACAGGTGTTCTTTTACCTTTCTGCTAGTAGGTGAAGGACAATGTGTCTCTACTACTTTGACTCACCTTTGAAGTACAAGTAGTTGAGCAGCATTAGCACCATCTTTGGGTCCACGCTCTTGAGCGGCTCCTTGATCAGCCCTTTGGTCAGCTTTAGGATGCGTCGGTTTGCTTTGTTCAGAAAGGCGGGGTCACTGAAGTCCACCGACTGCGGCTCGGCGTAATAATAAGTCTTTGTCTCAGTGCGGAAAGTATCTCTCACCGAGACATTCATGGCCACGTAGACGTCGTTCACAGAGCGCAGCGTGTAACCAAAGTTCCTCCTGAAGAGCCTGTGTGTCAGCTTCCTGAAAAGCTTATGCACTGTTGTGTTGTCATAGTGATGGCTGGCGTTGACAAACTCGGCGAATCCCAGCGCTTTGTAGATCTGCTCATGGGTTCCGGGTCCGGCCCCTAAAGACATCATCCCCATAGCGATGGATATCCCGGCAGGTGCCAGCAGGATGTTGTCACTCTGGTTGACATCGTTGCGAAGACTTCGGTAGAGGTTAAAACCGAAATGGGCGTTTACCATGTTGAGGCGTTGGAGGCGAGAGCGAGCGTGGAACAGCCGCAGGAGTCGGGCACGGCGGATCTTTGGGTCGGAGGGTTCGGCAAATATGTCAATGTCTGGAGCTGGTGTGGCAATGTCATCTATCTCGTCCCCTTCACTGGAAAATATAATAAACTTTGTCATTGAGAGCCGTTCAAAAGTAGAATCCGTCTAAATGTGTTCTGGTATTCAGAAGGACGCAGCACATTATGTGTTATACAGTAGCTGCTTTATAAGCTACTGTTCATTTTTGGATGCATGAACATTTTATTACACACAATGGTTATCATGTTTTCAACATCTCAATCTCACCTACTGTCGTCTAAAACGTACATAGTGTCTCAAGAAAGTGAAAAGAGTTGTCTCTGTTAAGCCCTACCATGTTGAAGTCAGCTCTTTTCCGTACTTCATCAGGCTACTTTACATGTCGACTTCTATCCCCAACATTTAATTTTGATATAATCCACCAGAAGTGATTTAATACTCACATGTAGTCGTCACTGCCCGCAGCCAGGATTTTATCAAAATCAATATAATCTTCATCCTCAAAGCCATCAAAAACAAGGTCATTAGTGACAGTGTTTGCTTTGTGGAACTCTAATGGGATGGCATCCATATCCACTTCGCCCCCTTCAAAGCCTCTTGGGTCGGGTTGAGGGTCAGTGAAGTGAGTGTCCAGGTCCTTGATTCCACCCAGGGATGGACAAACAAGCAGACAGGCCACAGAAATGACCCGGATGACCCACATATTGATTCCTGAGGAAAAGAGAATGGGCTTTTTAATGGCCTTATTTATAATTATCTTACCAACAATTAGTACATTTTATACATTACATTTAATTTAGCTAATGCTATTAATCAAAAGCTATTTCCAATAAGTATTCAACCATGACGGTACAAACTAGGAACAGCAAGCACATAAACTTCAAATAAGCCAAACTACAAAGTGCCACATGTAATTAGGTGCTACTTTATAATTGCATTTCTTTTTATATGAGTACAGTATGAATCAAGCAGACAAGCCTATTTAAAGAAAGTACTCAGTCAAGATTCAAGCAGTGTAGCAGCAAGAAGCCGCTAGAAGTCCTATGCACACTGATTGGATTAAATTACATTTCCATAAACCAGTAGGAATAATATATTTTCTTCACAGGGTAAAAACCCCAAAAGGTTTTGCAGAAAATTCCCTTCAAAGCAGTCTCTGTGTGTAAATATCTTACCTTTACTGTGTGCTGGTTGCTCCTGTTTGTAGGACTAAGAGCAAAGAATTGAATACAAAACTGAACTTTGATGTGGGCTCCTCTTGAACAAATAGACCAAATCAAACAGACCAAAAAGTGCTGTGACTGACTCAAATCTTTAACTCTTCACAATTCCACTTGTGTGTGAAGCAGATTTTAAACAAATCAACTATTACAGGGCCATCTGGTTAAATACATTTTGCAGTTGTATTATTAAAAGTCTTTATTTTATTCAGTACATGCAGAATGTTCACAAATATTTAAGATTTGTATTTCACATTTAACCGAATGTGATAATGCAAAATGATTCACTTTATTTCTGACCCTTTTTTCCCCATGTCCATTTTTCAAACTCATAGTTGACCAGGCGGCTTCCACCAATCAAAGAAGCCAAGCCTCGTCTCCAGAAGCTGTTCAGGGACTTCTGGTTGTATTCTGTGGTCATGGGCTTTGCTGTGGAAGGATCAGGTGAGCATGTTGTGGAAACTGATTTTAGTATACTACATGTTTAGCTAAAAGGTCTGCACTTTATCACATACAACGAGTGGAAGCTGATATTTAAAGGTACACTCAATGATAATGTGTGTCTGGCCTACAGCTTACCCACATGACGAAATCTATACCCCATTCAATGCTTATGTTTTGAAACTCTGACCTGTGTGGACTTTCAAAACATAAAGGTGCCCTCTGCCTTTATTTGTAGCTCCATTTTTTCAGTTTTCTCATGATGAGAGGGGTTACCGGAAGTTGTTGTGATAATGTGGGGAATGTACTCTGATAATTATTGATAATTATGAAGATTTATTCAACACCAAATGGGGTAATATAATTTGTTTTACATGTGATTAGATACAATTATTCTTCAATTTAGGTAAAGTAGATATGTAGTTGTTAGTATCAAGCCAATTATAAACATACCAAGTGGTTGTTCACAAGTCTAAATTAAATCTTTTATAGAGATATACACATGGCAACATCAGTGTCAGTCATTGCTGTCCAGTGGGTTCCAGCATATCTGGATATACTTTATATGTTTTCCTTTCAGGGCTTTGGCCAGAGGAGTGGTATGAAGGTGTGTGTGAGATTGCCACCACGTCTCCTCTCCTCACCTTCCCCAGTGGAGAACCTCTTCGCTCCGAACTGCAGTACAACTCTGCCCTGAAAAATGACACAGTTACTCCGGTACAGTGTTCACAATCTATGTATGTGGTTCAAATACTGTTTGAAAACCAAAACATTAGGACTCATTTTTAAAACGGTCCATTCCTGTACAGGCCGAGTTGAGCGATCTGAGAACAACCATCAGCAATCTCCTCGACCCGACTCCTGAAGGATCTGCCCTCATTAACAAGCTCGACTTTGCCATGTCCACATATCTGCTCTCAGTCTACAGACTAGAATACATGAGGTCAGCTCCATTACACATACCAATCCAGTTTATATGATCTGTTTATTAATGTATATGGTGAGAAAGTCAGATTATGATAATGTGTAATGACTCTCTTTCTCCTCTTTCAGGATGCAGCGATCCAATGATCCTGACAGGTTCCAGGTCATGTTTCTATATTTTGAAGACAAAGCCATCCAGAAGGACAAATCTGGTGAGGCCTCTAAACCTGTTCACATCTGCCCATTATTTTCCTCATGCTGGGGAATACATTAACTCAAACTACACTTTAAAAAAAATCTACACAGGCATGATGCAGTGCATTATTTGTGTTGGCGATAAAGTGTTTGACGTCTTCCTCCAGATGATGGCTGAGAAGGTAGGTTGCACTGTTTCACTCCAAATCATAGGTGATGGCAAAAATATTCAAAAGAAAAATAATTAAAAAGATCAGTGTATATCTGATGCTTTTAGCCCAAGACCAAAGAGCATGAAGAGGAACTGGAGCGACATGCCCAATTCTTATTGATCAACTTTAACCACACACACAAGCGGATCCGCAGAGTGGCGGACAAATACCTCTCTGGTTTGGCCGAGACGTGAGTGTTAAGGACCCAAGAACTTTGTCTGCCTACAGCTTTCCCCCATAATGTTAGGTGCAATATGAATCCTGTCTCTCTTGTGTTTTACCTCTAACAGATTCCCCCATCTTCTTTGGAGCGGTCGTGTGTTGAAGACCATGTTGGACATCTTGCAGACACTCTCTCTGTCGCTGAGTGCTGTAAGTATCAGTGGAGGGCTGGGCTGGTGTGAACACCTCAGTGTCAGCTTGGTTGGTTCTGAATGCCTCAGTGGCAAAAATTCCATTTCTTCTCTGTTTATTAGGACATCCACAAGGATCAGCCGGACTATGACATTCCAGACACCCCTTACAGGATCACTGTTCCTGACACATATGAAGCCCGAGAGGTGAGTTTAGACTGTTCTTTCACATATGACCACTAGAGGACAGCACAGTATTGGTTTTTCATCAGCTAAATTACCCTTTGAGGTGTGAAAGGATTTGTTCAACTACTGTAACAATGATTAAGTACAAAAGGAAATATCTAAGATATTCTCATAATATCAACCTTTTGTGTAACAATATATTTAATTTAAGTTGATCTATTAGCCGCTTTTGTATGTGATACATATTAATATTCTCATAATCCTCATGTCTTTGTAGAGCATAGTGAAGGACTTTGCTGCACGCTGTGGTGAGATCCTGAAAGAGGCGATGAAATGGGCCCCTTCAGTCACAAAGTCCCACCTGCAGGTCAGTTTCTTCACCTCTATGTTTCCTCAGAGTGGAAGTCTCTTCTATGACATGATCAACAGAACTCGGGAATTTAAAAGAGGGTCAACACACACTCAAATAAAGGCCTAGATTACATTTTAGCTACTGCTTCCTTTATTAATTAAGAATAAAACTAAAGATGTGGCTATACATAAGAATAGTCATTGGTGGTCTTGTCAAGATCAAAAACTAAAATGCTGAACTTCACAGTTGTTACCTGACTCTAAGATATATATACATATATACACGTCATTGTTCCCATATCTTACCTATGTCTTGTGTCTTGTGCAGGAGTACTTGAACAAGCATCAGAACTGGGTGTCAGGACTGTCCCAGCACACTGGCCTGGCCATGGCCACAGAGAGCATACTGCACCTCGCAGGCTTAAACAGACAGAGTACTACACTAGGCGTGAGTGAAACACACAGGCTGGCCTCCCTGCTTCTTTGCACACAAGCCCTTTCTTCTGTTTAAGGACAGCCTGCAATTGAGAGAAGAAAATACTCATTCCAAATTATTGTTGAGGTCTTAGTGTAAGCTACCTGTTACATTTGATTATATTTAAAACTGAAGAACATAGGTCATGATATGGCATTGACAATATTGTATTGTTAGAAACATTGTTTGGACAAAACTTGAAGAAAACCTTCAGGATGTCTCAAAAAAGACAAATGCCTTTTTACTTCCTGAGCCATTAAGAAGGATGCAGCACTTCTGTAACATCCTTGGAACATATTGCAAACTTTAAAACCAAAATTAGTTTTCTACCGTTAGCTTTACAGGTTTGTTTATTTGATGCTTATTAACTTTCATCCAACATTGAAAGCCTTTAAGATAACATGTGCTAATCAGTTGCTTGGCCAAAGATTTTGCAATTTTATTAACACTTAATAGAAGTGCGTCAAATATGTTGTGCCTGTGCCTATATGTGTGTGTTTTATTCTGTATTTGTTCTTTAGCATCATAAACACAGGGAGTATTGTTAAAGCTGTTAACTGTCCTGTATGTCCATGTTTGCTATTCAGTGTGACATTTTATTTGCTTGCCATGCTTTTGCTCTGGGTTTTTCAGCTTGCATTCTGCTATATCCGTGTTTTCATTTGCTTATCTTGTTGTATTTTGTCTTTAAAATGCATCGAACTGCCTACCGGTTGCTTGGCTGATTCACGGATTTGCTGGTTACCTGGTAACTTACCTGGCGGGTGGGTTGTTTGGCTGGTTGCCCATTTGGCTAACTGGTTATTCTGGTGCTGTCCTCCACCATGTGGCCAACCATAGGCTGCTTTCCCTCAGGTTGGTCTGAACACTAAATATAAAGACAGGGCTCAGGCATGATACCTTCAGCATAACCAGAAGTGTTACAGTAAAGCTAAGTATCTGACCTTCCTTGCTTGTGACCATGTTGCTCTAAGTGGCCCCTAAACTGTGCTTGTCATTAGACCACCCAGCTGATGGAGAGACCGGCATGTGTGAAGAAGGACTACTCCAACTTCATGGCATCACTTAACCTGCGCAACCGCTACACAGGAGAGGTGAAGACTTTATATTATTCGAGTTATGTGACTTCCCTTGTCTTACTGCATACAGTATGATTCCTACCTGTCTGTTTGTCTGCTGTTTAGGTGGCTGGTATGATCCAGTTCTCAGAAGCGACTCACAGCCCGTCAGACCTCAGCAAACTGATAATCCATCAGATGACCAGTGCTCTGGACAGTAAAGACCCAGAAGCCTTTACCCAGTCCATGTTCAAGATGGCTGCTCTGCTTATAAGTACCAAAAGTGAGCAGCTACACACTATTTAAATCCATATTTGATGTCTTTTAGCAATAGTGCTTAAGTGTGAGTGTTTTTTGTTATACTGTATTTCTGTTATGTTATATTATTATATTCTTTCCCTCAGACTGTGATCCTCAGCTCCTGCACCATCTGTGTTGGTCTCCTCTGAAGATGTTCACAGAACACGGCATGGAAACGGCTATCGCCTGCTGGGAATGGCTCCTGGCTGCACACAATGGGGTGGAAGTGCCAGTATGTATATTTATCACTTCATAAAATCATATGAATATGGTTGATTTAATATATATTATAGTACAGATCAATTCTTATCCCAGTTCATGCGTGAGATGGCAGGAGCTTGGCAGATGGCAGTAGAGCTGAAGATGGGTTTGTTTTCGGAGGCTAAGGTAGAGGCCGGCCCTCTGGCCGTGTCAGAGGAGAGTCAACCTGCACCCTGTGCACCCGATGTCATCCCACACTTCCTCTGGATAGAGGTCAGTGACACACAGACAGAAACTACTGCTTCACATTTCATTTATTGTCCTGTCTATGGCAAACACATGTTAGTGTTTAACCTTCAGTATGCAAAACACATTTAACTTGATGTCTGTAAGATGCACCCTGCATGCTCATGTTCACCAATCCACTGGGCTGTAATGCTGTGAACTTACACTAAAGGGACATACTGTAGAAGGATTTGAAAATGTCTCGCATGTAAAACTTTTAACTTTTGTAAATAGCGCCATCTTTAAAGAGTTCACTTGCTCAATGTTCTTCAAGATACAGTTTCTTTTTTACTTGGTTTTGGTTTATCAGGTTCTGTGGGTGGATATATTATATGGAAATAACCCACTGTGTAGTTCGGGACAATAATATATGATTTTTGTAGAATGAAGAGTTTACCATTCCATTAATCTAAATCTTTTACTTAAGTTTACATAATTTTGATCTATTTTTATTGATGTATTTGATTGCTCCTCTCTGGTCTCCCTTTAGTTTCTGGTGCAAAGGTTCGAGATAGCGAAGTACAGCAGCGCTGACCAGGTAGAGATTTTCACCACCATTATGCAGAGATCTCTGTCTCTGAAAGTTGGTGGACCCAAAAGCAGCCTGAACCGACACGTTGCTGCCATTGGACCCAGATTCAGGTTCTGATTACAACAACAAATAAGTTCAATCGTAAATGCTGTAATAATTTGCTGCCAGAAACACTGAATCCTCAACTATATAAGATTATTGTGTCATCATCACTTTTTTCAGACTGCTGACTCTGGGTCTGACTCTTCTGCATGCTGATGTTGTGACAAATGCCACTATTAGAAATGTGCTTCGAGAGAAAATTTATTCTACGGCTTTTGACTACTTCAGGTAGAAGACATTTCAAATATGTTTCGTTTTAAATAAAGAACACTTTTGTTTTAGTGTGATGTAAAGCTCTGTCCACTTACTTTTGACCATTTCTGTCTTTATGTAGTGCTGCTCCCAAATTTCCCACTCAGACGGATAAGAGGCTGAGAGAAGACATCAGTATCATGATCAAGTTCTATGCCAGCCTGCAGTCTGACAAGAAGTATCTGGCTGCCAACCAGCTAGTTCCCCCAGGTACAGCTCTGAGTAAAACGTGCCCTAAGTTTTCATTAATAATAACCAAATAAGTAACTTCACACAGCCCAATAAATCACACTTTACTGTATATGTTTTTTATTCCTGCTGTAATTTAAGACAGATTCAGCGATATTTAATCTACAATAAAATAACTCCAATACACAAATATTCCAGGTTTCTACTCTGTGATGTATAGGGCTGCAACCAAAGATTATTTTGATAATCGATGAATCTGTCATTTATTTTCTCGATTAATCGATTAGTGGTTTGGTCCGTAAAATGACAGAATTTATTTTTTTCAGTTTTCCAAAGCCCTTGTTGACGTCCTCAAATGTATTTTTATGTCCAAAAAACAAAGATATTTCAGTTTACTGTCATAAGGGGATAATAGAAACCAGAAAATATTAACATTTGTGAAGCTGAAAACAGAGAATTTGGACATTCTTTAGTACAAAATGACTTGAAACGATTAATGGATTATCAAAATAGTTGGCGATTAATTTAATAATCGATTATTCGATTAATCCTTGCAGCTCTAGTGATGTACATACTGATGTGGTAACTAGAGCTGAAAATGTAAAATTTGCAAGAAAACTTTCATATCATGAATTGTATTTATTTATAAAATATCTGGGCAGTGCATAGGTTCTACCACCTGGGCCTTTCTGTTTTTGTGGAAGGCTAAGGTTACAGATGAGGGAGTTTATTTTTCTGAGGAGAAGTGAAAATGTATAAATATAGTCCAAATGCCGTCAGAGAGCTTCTTTGTCAAGTGTAGAGGCGTATTTTCCCATTACAACCCTAAGTGTGATCATTCCCAAAATGAAGGTGGTATCTCAGCCTCTACAGTAACATTTCCTTGATAGACAGATAATACAACAGTAGGAAAGATAATGATGGTTTTCTTTGTGTAGATCCGCAAGACATGTCGGTGAACAGCCTGTCCGTAATGGCAGTGGCAGATAGCCGCAACAGTCTTGATGCAGCTCTGGGCCAGAGGCAGCAGGTGACTCAGGGATGGATCAACACCTACCCTCTGTCCTCCGGGATGTCCACCATATCCAAGAAATCAGGTAGAACTCACACAGGCTGTTCAACCTAAATGAGCAAAACACCATATGCTGCGATGTCATGGATGAAAACGATCTTCAGTTAGTAATATAACATTCCTTCTGCAGTTATACATTAATGAGTTTTTGCTCCTCTACTGTTTCAGGGCTATCTAAAAAAAGCAACAGAGGCTCTCAGCTGCACAAATACTACATGAAACGCCGGACTCTTTTACTGGCTCTATTGGTATTTACATTTTCTCAAACACTATTTATAATGTGTAGGCAACTACATGCCGTTCTCTATTGACATCATATTGGGCAGCATTATGATCAGTTCCATTCCCTGTCTCTCTCTAGGCCAACGAGATTGAGCGGCTGACGATATGGTACAACCCGTTGTCCACTCAGGAGCTTGCTATTGCTACTGAACAGTCGGTGGAAACGAGCATTGCTAACTGGAGGTCCAAATACACCAGTCTGACGGAGAAACAATGGAAGGACAACGTCAACCTGTCCTGGAGCATAGCACCTTACCTCGCCCTACAGCTGCCCGCCAGGTTTCACAAAGACACACAATGCATTACTGCCCAAGTTTCATCAAAGTCCAACCAAAGATGTAATAGATTTTGTTTAACAAATATGTTAAAAAGCCTAAATTATAGCGTCCCAAACAAGCCAGTACGTTTTTTTAAAGCCGGAATCCATAACTTGCTTCAAATTGTTGCCATCTAATGCAGTGAGATGGAATTAAATGATGTTCAACATAATGCAACAAAGATGTATCATATTACCCTTTTGCTTAATGCCCTTAAAGTATCAAGCAAAAAAAGGCTGATACTTTTGCTCAGTTGCAGCACTGTAACTTGGGTAATGTTCTTGAATGAAGATAAGTGGGATGTGGGCCTGCAAAACACCAAAAACGTGTATACGCAATGGTCTTTATAAACCAATACATTCAAGTTCATGACATGACTTGAAAAGAAAATATTGAATAATTCTTTCAGCATGCACCTATTCAGTATTTTATTTGTTTGTTTTTCAGATTTAAAAACACAGAGGCAATTGTCTCTGAGGTGACTCGCCTTGTGCGAATGGATCCAGCTGCTGTGTGTGATGTTCCAGAAGCAGTCAAGGTGAGATCCTTCACCTGTCAATGATGTACATATTTTGTGGCAAAACTACCTTTTGCATGTGTAATATAGTGGGTTTTAGTAAAATAAACAGCATAACATAGCCTATCATACATCACATTGTGTGAGGTTTGCTCATTGGGAATACACCATGACAAGTTGCTTATCAATTTTCCCATTCCACAGTTGTATCTTTTCTACATTTTCTTTGTTTATTTTATATCTTGTCACTAAAACTCCTTCTCAACCTCATTATGCATTTGAATGTACAGTATGGGAGCAATTCCAATACAGTCATCCAATTTATCTTACTAGGGAGAAATTGTCCATCCGTGGACAGACAATACTGTTGTTTTGAAGTTCCCACCACTGCATCGTTGCCCCAAAACTTAAACAAAAGGAAAAAGTTTTTGTCGATCACTCTGTGTTTTACTCTCAAACGGCAATAGAAGTGTTTTTGTTGTTGTGAAGTAATCTCTTTCCCTCCAGCATCCGCTAGTCCTTTTCTTTTAGTTCTACCTGACTGAATTCCTAATGAGCCTCATACCTGTCTCAAGAAGAAGCAGGGGAGGCAGAGCAAGGCCCTCCCCAAAGGCCACCATAGTTTAACATATCCTCCTCCTTGACATCTCATTGTTTGTTTATTCCCAGTCACTTTAGTAACTAATACACACAGCTTCCTCTGGAGGCTAGTTAGCAGAGCATCAAGCTTGGGGGTCATGACCTTGCATCAGATTGCTGTATGGCATTTGATGAGGAAAGATGGATCCTATGTTGTCTAATACTGAGGATAAAGTAGAACATATCCAAGTAAATATGTAAATCCCAGCTAAAAATGTAATGTAACTAAGAGAAGTGAACATTTTCTAAGATATTCTCATAACTCAATAAACAAACTTTCCTCACAGGAAAATGTGATCCCTGGAACACTGTTTGAAGTTGGAAGGCTTCCTGAAAAGTTACTGTTTTACAGTTTGGTTTACAAACGGATTTCTAGTCTTACGTTTGGTTCCAGGGGCCTCAAAATAATTACATTTATGATGATGGAATTATTCAATACTAAGAATTACATGTAGAGTAAATATGTTTAGTAAACTCACTGCAGGATCTGCAAATGTAAACAAACCCCCCTCCCTTGAAACTGCATAGTGGAGCTTTAATGATAATTTTATTCTCAATTTCCTTCCTCTCTGTTTTTTTTTTTTAGTTCCTGGTGACGTGGCACACAATTGATGCAGACTCTCCAGAGCTGAGTCATATCCTGTGTTGGGCCCCAGCAGATCCCCCAACTGGCCTGTCGTACTTCTCCTCCCTGTACCCTCCTCACCCCCTCACAGCCCAATACGGGGTCAAAGTGCTCCGATCCTTTCCTCCAGTATGATCACATATACAGCACTCACACAATTAGCTTTTGTCATTTTTGTTAGATTTGTTTTTACTCTTGTGCAAAAACAAATACTATAATTTTTCAAGGAGCTTACAGTTATGAATCCACCAAAACTGATCTGCCTAAACGTTTGACAGAAAGTTGGTCTAAGTGTTGTGTTCAGAGGTCAATACCTGGCACCGCCCGCCTACGTGCTTCCGCTCAATTTTCATTTCCCTTCAGTAGTCAGTCTGGGCCTGTGATATATTAGTGGGTTTTCTCCGCCAGATTTTTGGCCGTCCAATCAGCGAACAGAGGGAGTGGCTGAGAACAATGACGTTGAGTTTCAGCCATATGTCACGACTAAACGATTGGTTGGCAGATCCAGAGTGGCACTGGGCAGATCCAATAGTTTTAAACTTTAAGAGACATCCGCCTTCAAGTGAGTTAAGGTTTGCCAATTGAGCGATTCCAGACCTTCTGTGCAAATTAACCCTTTCACGCATAGAGGTCACTACAGTGGACAGCTATTCAAAAGCTGTTTTCTTGAATATGCATGGGTGTAGATCGCCTAGTTGCATATCAGCCACTACAGTGGACTCTTGTGTGTCATCCAATGCATTGCCAACCAGTGGCCAACCATTGTAAGAGCAGCCACAATTAGTCAAAACCAAGATGGCCGACAGGGAGCAGAAAAGTTGAGTAGCTCAGGAATATCCTGTAAATACTTCAAAAATAGCAGACTCTGGCAGGTAAAAAAAATATGGCAACATCAAGTAACATCTTAGGAGTCATATAGTTGTTAAAATCTCCAATTATTGATTTTAAATTAGGAGGAAATTATGTTTAATCACCTGTCCACTAAATTGGACATCATCATCATCAATATATACTATGACTGCAGATGTGTTGTGCTTGAAAAAGCTTACTTTGCTGCAACTTTTTGGTTTTAAATCAATTGATTTATGTTATTAGAGGGCAACTTGAAGTATTTGTGTAAAAAAAAAACATTTTTTCCAGATTATTCCATTATGTGTAAAACAGTTGGTGTCACTATGATGCCAATTTTCATATAAAAATAGCTTTGATGAAGTGATGTACAAGTTAGTAGGCTGTACTACTGAATTACAGCTGAAAAAGAGAAATTGGAGAACCAAGGAAAAAGTTGTCTGTTATTTTCATAGAAAATTTTGATTGAAAAAATTATTCCACGCTTTTTCATTAGATTGAAGTATTGGAATATGTTAATATATGTGAACAGGCATTGAAAATATATATTATTTTATAGTTTTCAGATGATATATCATTTTTTTCACTGTTTTGTTAAATAAATAAGGTCAAAATTGAGAAGTCAAAACGCATGGAGTCCACCCGAGTGGACATGTGTAAAACTCTCTGAAAAATGTGTGTTTGAAAAAAATGAAGTTATATTTTTTCTTTTCATGCCTAAAGAAGTATAAAATCACTTGAGAAAAAAATCCAGACTAAGGATATCATAATTCATGCATGAAAGGGTTAAATAAAGTACGATGGTCCTGATAGGACCAGGCTACCCTACTATAGTGGTGTAGCCTTGAACCAAATTTAGGCAAAAAAAGACAGCACAGAAGATACTTGTTAGTGAAAAGCCGAAAGGATGACCACATTATTTGTACTACCTCTATACAAAGACACAGTTATTCATTATTTTTATTTGCTGGTAATGTCATTTCTTTCCATTGTTTTAGGATGCCATTTTGTTTTACATTCCTCAAATTGTCCAAGCACTTCGTTACGACAAGGTAAATATTACATCTTCTGATTCAGGTTATGTATCTAAAGTCTACCTATATTCAGATTGTTCAATTGATCTGGTCTTTTTCACCCTGTGTGCAGATGGGTTATGTGAGAGAGTACATCCTGTGGGCCGCTCAGAAGTCTCAGCTACTTGCTCACCAGTTCATCTGGAACATGAAGACCAACATATACCTGGACGAGGAAGGGAACCAGAAAGACCGTGAGATATTTCCCTTCACTGTCTCGTTGTGACTCAACACTTCATCCACACAGCAACAACGTGGACACACACATGTACAACACTGTGGTTTCTCTGTCCCTGCAGCTGATATAGGGGAGCTGCTGGAGCAGATGGTGGAGGAGATCACAGGCTCTCTGTCTGGCCCGGCCAAAGACTTCTACCAGAGAGAGTTTGACTTCTTCAACAAAATCACAAATGTCTCTGCCCTTATCAAGTATGAACCAGCTTTTTTGGAGTTAAATTAATTATACTAGCATATCCTTTATATTACTGTGCACTTTCCTCAAGATCAGTGTTAATTTCGTAGACTAAGACTATGACGAAAAATATTCGTCTACGAACCTTTTTCACGGACGTAAACTAAATAAAAACTAAATAAAAAGGCAGATGTGATGACGAAGACTGAGACTAATTTAACTGACACTATAGTCTACGAATAGGAACTAGACGAAACTGTTAGGGCGGGACGAATGGAGAAGAGATCCAATCAGAACTACTCTTTTTGTGGGACAAGTTGGGAAGAAATCCAATCAGTGCAAAGCAGCGAATTCAACCCTGTGTCGGTGAAAATCGACGGGAGACCGCGCAGGTGTGAGCGGGTGGAGTGAGCCGCTGTGCTGAAAAACTCTGCGGTATGATGGACAAAAATTATAGTCAGGGATATCCTGCCCGTTAACGATGTCTAGGGGAACGGCTAAGTTCCGCGATCTGTTTGTAGTAGGCTCTGTCTCGAGTTTGAATACACAGAGCCATGTGAAACTGCCGCCTCCGTCCGTTAGTTTCTGTTTTTAAGTTACAATCAACTCTGACGCATGGACAGCGTTCAATTAAAACCTCTAATTGTATTATCTAAAAGGCTTTGATGCAAAAGAAGTCCGAACACACACAGCGGCAGCAGTGTTGCTTAAAGGAAGGCGCAGTTGCTCAAATGTATCAGCACCTCAACTGCGTGCTGCTGCTGCTGCCCAGGGGCGGCCTTAACAATCTCGGGGCCCGTTTCAAGACCTAGTGTGGGGCCCCCCACTTTTTTAAAATATTTTCTTTATTTTATTTTATAAATAATGCTTGTGCATGCTCCCCGCAAAAAGAAAAAAGATTGTGGAATCCAGTTGGTTCATAGACAGATCATGAGGTAATGGACCCCCGGGCACAGGCTCTTAAAGCCCCCCCTCCCCCCTATCCAGTCAGGTACACTGATTTTATGTGAGATTATTACTAATGAAATAGAATACATGTTTTGTATTACAACCATTACATCTGTGTCTGTATTGCATATTCAAACCTTAATACCATTCAATGAAGAAAAACACTTAGTCGACGAAGTCCGCTGTAGATTTAGTCAAACTAAAATCTGCTTATATTTAGTAGACTAGACTAGACTAAGACTAAAATATTTTAGATGACTAGAATAGGACTAAGACTAAATGGTGTGATATTCAAAAGACTAAGACTAAGACTAAATCAGAATTTGCTGCCAAAATTAACACTGCTCAAGATTGATGTCCCACTAACAGCCATTAGTTTTACTTCAGTTTCGAGAATTTGGTTAAATTAAACTTTACATTTGACTAAACACCGTCAGTATTTAGTCAAATGTAATGTTGGCGAGAGATTAAGGAGGTGAAAGCAGGGAGGACAAATTCTTCTTCTTTGGACAATAAAGTAAACGTTACTTTTAGTAGTAAGGCTAAAACACACAACAAGAGCTGCTTAGCCTTGCATTCCCTTTACTCTAAGATACAACCTTGATTTGTTTTTCTTTTCCTTTCTGCTTTTTACTTCATTTAATATCTCATTGTTGTCACCAACATTTCATATCTCTGACTTTTACATTTTTGTCATTAATTGAATTGCATGGCAAGTGAAGATACAGTAACTTACATTTATAATCTAATGGGTAAATTGAAAGAAAAGTTAAACATTTATGAAGTTAAAAAGCTGTTCATTGCCATAAGGCCTCAAAGTAACTCTACAGTTAAACTTTCCTGTAAACAGAACCCTCTAGGTAATCCTCAAGGTGTTTATGAAGTGCTAACTGGTTCTCTCCTGAGCCACTATGTTCTGTTCCTTTCCCTGCCTTGTACCTCCAGTGATCTACTCTCTAAATCCCTTTGTTGTTCATTTATTTCTCTATTTGTTGCTCTAATGTCTCTCTGATTATGCTTGTGTTCTATACGCTGTGTTGCATCTCCCTCTTCCCCTGATTACCTGTCCACCAGCTTCTACACTCTGCAGCTGAAGAGCAGCTTTCTGACAGATCAGATTATTACTGGCTCTTACACACAGTCTTTTGTCAGCCCACTAGAGGCAGACACAACTCCCCTCTGCCCTCATTACAGCACTAATTGCAACTGTCCAGGGTAGAAACTTCCACCACTCTCCGTTACTCTGTACACCAGTGAATCCCCTCTGTGAATAACATCAGAGCCCAACTGTCACCTATGGTCTGCAGTCATTCCGTCAGATACCCATGCACACTGCTGTTCTCAGTAAAAGCCAGTCGTAGTTAGTTTGTGTTGTTTTTGTTTGTCTTCATCAGGCCGTTCCCCAAAGGGGAGGAGAGGAAGAGGGCCTGCCTGGAGACCATGTCACAGATCAAAGTCCAGCCGGGCTGTTATCTGCCCAGTAACCCAGAGGCCATGATTTTGGATATAGATTACAAGTCTGGTACCCCCATGCAGAGGTCAGCATCAGAAACCATTTTCTATAATGATTGGAACAGTCACATGAGCAAACAAAATAAATGTAAAGCTTTGCTGAATTTGATAAAAAGCCCTTTTTGTGTAATTTTGTGTCTCTATTCAGTGCTGCCAAAGCTCCCTACCTGGCCAAGTTCAAAGTGAGAAGGTGTGGAGTCAGTGAGCTGGAAAAAGAAGGTATTGCTAATGTTAAACCAATGTTAAAGTACATGACGCATTTCATAAATGTGTGCATACAAGCAGTGTGCAATGATGTCTTCCCCCTCAGGCCTGCAGTGTCGCTCAGATTCTGTAGATGAGGCGAAGAGTGAAGAGGAAGCTAAGAGAATCTGCTGGCAGGCGGCCATCTTTAAAGTGGGAGACGATTGCAGACAGGTCTCATTTTTACACTCCTCTTATTTCACTTACTAAACTGCAATCTCCAATCCATTCAATGACATCTACCTTTGACATGAATGAATCCTTTTACCTAGAATTCCTCAGTTTACTATTGGGTCATTTCTGTTCATAGGACATGCTGGCTCTCCAGATCATCAGTCTGTTTAAGAACATCTTCCAGCTGGTGGGCCTGGATCTCTACGTGTTCCCTTACAGGGTGGTCGCCACAGCCCCTGGAGTAAGACCATCATAAACCTTTTTCTTATCTTGCTCTAGCTTAACTTCCTGAGAAGAACTACTGGATCTTCACGAGAAAGTTTGCCTTAAAGGATGAAAGTCCCAAACTTTCCCCCTGTAATTAAAGCACTCACATTCCTCCTGTATCTGATGTTCCACCACAGTGTGGAGTGATAGAGTGCATCCCCGACTGCAAGTCTCGTGACCAGCTGGGCAGACAGACGGACTTCGGCATGTACGACTACTTCAGGAACCAGTACGGAGATGAATCTACACTCGCCTTCCAGAAGGTAAATGGAATCCCACATCCTTGTATAGGCTTTTCCAATCATCAATCAGTCACGAGTTATTTACACCTGCAACATTGCTACATATTTGTCAGTACTCACATATCGTTTTACTGCTTTATTGATCATTCATCTGACACGTCTCTTTTCAGGCAAGGTACAACTTCATCCGCAGTATGGCAGCTTACAGCTTGCTGCTCTTCCTGCTGCAGATCAAAGACAGACACAACGGCAACATCATGTTGGACAGCCAGGGCCACCTCATCCACATCGGTGTGTATTGTGTGCATGTCCTTGTGTGTTCATTGTAGTGAACGTAGGGCCAAACCATTAAGACGCACAGTTTAAGATGTGTGTTTCCTGTATTCCAACAAGGCTCTTGAGAGCCTCCCTTTCTTTGTTTGTAAGACTCACACTTGCACAACTGCATCAGTACATGAAGATGATACAACAATAAAAATAACAAAGGAAAGCTCTTATCACTGTCATGGATTACCAATCTTAAAGTCTCTCTGGCAGCTGACTTTCATCCTTGACTTAATTCTAATAATACTAATGGAAACTGACGGCTTCATTTGAAAAAATCAAATGGTTGGTACCACAGGTTGGCTTAAGATACTGTGTGTCCTGAATTTATTAAATTATTATTTTAAATACGTTATTGGAGTTATGACCCTTTACCCTAGCCAGTTTTGACCCATCCAACCCTAGCCTTTAATTTGCAGTCTTTGCTAACCCTTTCAAAATGATTGTGTTTGTAATAAAACTTAAACTTCTGTGTTTGTGTGTGTGTGTGTGTGTTTTTCTAGACTTCGGGTTCATGTTTGAAAGCTCTCCTGGTGGGAACCTGGGCTGGGAGCCAGACATCAAGCTGACCGATGAGATGGTGATGATCATGGGTGGGAAGATGGAGGCGACGCCCTTCAAATGGTTCATGGAGATGTGTGTGAGGGGATACCTCGCTGTCAGGTGAGTGTGCAGAAGAAATGACAAACTACCAAGATTTGTTAACATGTAACATTAAGACTCATTCCTCTGTTGAATCAGGCCCTACATGGATGGTGTGGTCTCCTTGGTTACACTCATGCTGGACACGGGTCTCCCCTGCTTCAGAGGACAGACCATCAAATTGCTCAAGTGAGTTTGGCGTGTCGATGTGTCTGTATGCGTGTGTTCGCCATTGTGAAAGAGAATAAACAGTTTGATTGTAATGTGCTGTTGTTGCTCATGGCTTCTTCCCGTCACATCTAGACAACGATTCAACCCTGGTTTGAGCGAGAAAGACGCAGCTTCCTTCATCATCAAAGTCATCCAGAACTGCTTCCTCAGCAACAGGTCGGTACAAATCTTAATCCGTTTATATATTCTTTTTAATATTGGTTTCTAGAAAACATTCTTCACATTTCTACAATTGCCATTTGTTCTGTCTTACAGGAGTAAAACCTACGACATGATCCAGTATTACCAAAACCAGATCCCATACTAAACGTCTGTGCAAAAGCATGTGCATACAGTATATTGGCCCGTACATGGTGTTTATTTGTTTGTGTACGTGCGTGCGTGCGTACGTTCGCGTGTGTGCCTTTTGAAAATGTTCACCATTGAAGATTGTGAGTCATTATTTTATGCTACTTGTTGGATGTTTCCTTAATGTTTGATGTTGTTTAATGTTTCCTCTTCAACCATATTTTTTTTATCTTGGTTTATTTATTATTTTATGTTGAAATGAATGTTGTTGCACTTTGAGTTGTGTGCACTTAGAGATAAATTACTCTTGGTTATCTGCTCGTTGAGTAAAAAATGTATCAGAGTTTGCGCCAATTTTAAGTAATTTGTTTAATTTTTTAAAGCTGTTGATTTTAGATGGGGTTTGAAATGTAATTGGATACTTTAAGTAGCTGAAGTAGACCAGTTTCATTTCTGACCAACGTGGCCTATTCTGTCATCTCGTACTTGACTACACTACTGTGCTTCTCTTTTTTAATGGACCAGTCCTATTTGAATTTGTCTGTGGCGTTGTACTTGTCTTGTATTCAACAGTGACAGTTGACTGTATAGACATGTGTTACTCTCTGTTTTTTTTAGGTTGAACTATTTGCAGGCGCCTCGGGACAAATGATGCACACACGTTCTGGGAAACACTGGGGCCAAGTTTTGTAAACTTATCATTGCCAAAAGGGGAGGGAAGATTATGCACATGAATCCAAGTCTTTTAATTGTTTCTAAATGAAGGTGAAACTCCGGTTTGAATGTTGGGTAGTTGCATGAAGTTGAGCATTAACTACCTTGTAGCCTGTGTGTACAATGTGGCTTTTGGTCAAAGTTATTTTAGTAATACAAGTGCTGTGCCCCATGTGCATATGGCTAGCTTAAGCCTCAATGTAATGTTACTGAATGTAAAGATTTTGCCTCTTTGTATATTTATATCCATGACTCATTTTACGTCTCCTTTTCTATCTTCATGCCTTTTGAATTCGAATGCATAAGATACAAAATCAAATAAAGATATATTAACTTAAAGCATATGTCTTTTTCTTGATGGTGGTATTTCATTATTTATAGGACACTGTTGCTTCGGTGGTACGGTTTAAGTGCCCTACGTTGGCATGGATAGAGATAAATCAGTTACAATCATGTGGTTTTATTTGACACTCGGTGGTCATTTAATTCTTAATTAAGACAGTATGAAAGTAATTTGTATTCTGCATAATCTTAATGTATCTTAAATGTATTTTATATAATATGTTTGTATAATTCATTAAAGTTAGCGCCTAGTGAGTTAGTTTTATTTTACAATAAGAAGAGAATTAACAAAACATATAAACTAGAGAAATGGACAGGGAAATTTCAATCATTTCAACAAATAAAAAGTATTTAATGGAAACAAAGGTATGTTGAGAGAATTTTTTCCATGTGAAGTGTGTTAAATGTATGCCTTTTGAAAATATCATTTCTAATAAGAGGGGTTTTGTTTAGGGATGCATAAACACCTATTTTCAATTCTAAATGACTTACTCTCATCTGTTGTAGAGCAAAGGCTTTTTGAATGTTAGGTTATGTATGTGTGCAGTGCAAGCATTTTACACCAATGTGCAATTGCGTCTATTCTGCAGCAAAATTATGTATTTTATATTTGTATCCACCAGGGGGCAGCATATAATGACATTCAATTTGTTTCCATGTTCTATGGTGCCAGTTCTGAATAACCATTGTGAAACTAACTAGCCACCACCAAATCTGCATTGTTTTGAGGATGAGTGTCACTTTTGACAAGACATGAAATACTAAAGTAATGCCAGGTAACATGCCTGAAAGAGAGCTTAGGCATTACAGCTGTCAGACTGTTTCCCTCTAGGATGATGAGAGTGGCTTGAGTTGGCCTCGAAGCAATTACAGACGCACTGAGTGAGTGACTGCTTTTGAAGAAGAGTTCGCCCTTTGACAGAAGAGCTGCCTTAAATGGAAGCTATGTGTGTGCCTGTTTCATTTCTACTGTTGTGAAACACGGACATGAGACGCAGACCTTTTTGTGAAATACTCTGCATATTCTTGCAAAACAGGTTATGATGACAACACTCATTACAAAATAAAAAGTGACTGAAATAAAACAGCCCAACCCATTAGGTATGTTGAAAATTGGCAGGATTCACTTCAGTTTCATAGGTGTGTTAAACTGGGATACCCTGCAGCAGCACTTGGGAGTGGTGTGTGTTACATTCTGCAAATACACTTACACAAGTATGTGAAAAAGTTGTCTCAAGAAGGTGAGATGGGATGAATTATTGGAGACATTCAGCAACAAATGAATACCTCAAAAACATTTGTTTAACCGCTGCTCTGAGTTTTAAAGTCATAGTTGAAAAATCCTCTGTTTCGACACAAAAATGTAAAAAACGAATGCCTGTATTTGCCTCTTTTACGATACGATTATCATAGTTTTATTATATATACAATAAATATACACAATAAATAGCACATGAAGTATTGCACACATCTGGTGGCAAAAACATTTATATATATATATATATATATATATATATATATATATATATATATATATATATATATATATATATATATATATATATATTATTTTCTTATCATCATGAGTAAATTATTATAAAAAGAGGAACGTTAATTGGGCATTCATATAACTTACTGTGTGTGTGTGTGTGTGTGTGTGTGTGTGTGTGTGTGTGTGTGTGTGTCGGGTGCGTCAGCAGAGGGGAGTGAGAGGCCTGATGACAGAGCCAACGCAGCTCATGTCAACACCCTGGAGGCCAAACAATGGGTAAGAGATGGAGAAAGTGAGTGAAAAAAGAATGAAGGGAAGATGGAGATCCCATGACAGCACACTGCAGCTCTTTATACCGATATGCCATCGGTTTGAATGAAAAGCCTGCAGATTTAATTGAGGAGAAGGCTACTGATGGGGCTGTTTATGGGCGGATTCTCTCAATATTTAATTGCATACAGATGTCTATAGGGGGAAACACCTTGATGTATTTTTGATGAGATCAGATCACTGACTGTCATGGCTACTCCCTGTGGTCCTGCAGGTTTACTGATCTAATCCTTGTAGCTTCACACAAGATGTGTGTGTGTGTGTGTGTGTGTGTGTGTGTGTGTGTGTGTGTGTGTGTGTGTGTGTGTGTGTGTGTGTGTGTGTGTGTGTGTGTGTGTGTGTGTGTGTGTGTGTGTGTGTGTGTGTGTGTGTGTGTGTGTGTGTGTGTGTGTGTGTGTGTGTGTGTGTGTGTGTGTGTGTGTGTGTGTGTGTGTGTGCGTGTGTGTGTGTGTTTCTTTTCACCAGCATGGACATTAGCTTTGGGTCTGAACCAGTTCTAGAGTCTGAAGTGTGACACATTTGAATGACAATGTGTTGGCCTCCGTCTCTAAATGCGGTTTCGTTCAGAATGTTGTATAATACTTGATTCTGAAAATTCATGCATGTATGATGATGGGTGCTTTAAAGGATTGAAACAGTCATAATTGTTCTGGATTTCATTTCACACTACGTATAAAGACGTATTGATAATTGCGGTGTGAAGTGCAGCGTGTGTAAACGTGGGAGGTGTGTATTCTTGGCTGGTGTATGTAGATGGTGTTGGGGGCGATTGGTGTTATAATTAGTGATTATCCACCATGTGCATACTCTAGGTTCTTGTCCATGGATCCTGTAACTGGGCCAAACCACCTTATCTACCAACATGAACCACTCTCTCCTTCCCTTTTCTCTTTCTCTCTCTCTCTCTCTCTCTCTCTCTCTCTCTCTCTCTCTCTCTCTCCCCCTCTATACAAACACATCCTTTAGCTTCAAATATCCTTGTTCATCACATGTGTTAAACTGTGGAGCGTCTTGTGACACATGTGTCCTGAACTGGTGAAGCAATGGTGCTGTATGCCAGCCATGTGCTATGCAATAATTAACTGAGCTGTTCCAGCCGATAAAGCTGCAAGGAGTGAAGTTGAGTAGAAAGGGCTATTTGTCCAAAGACCAGAGCAGACAGTCAGGCCTATTGATGAGATGCTGGAGCTAATCAGGAATAGTGGCTGCCCTGAATAGCAGCGTTGATGTGGGTTTTTCCCTTCCTTTTTTGTGGGAGAAGGGAAACCAATGAGTGGCACTAAAGGGAGGCAAAGTCTAATCTTTGGTTTAACTGTAAAGATAGTGCGTAACTTCTTCATGTAAATGAATGGCTGTTACATTCAAACCATTGTCAAACGAGTTGTCATAAAGTTGATTAAGCCTATCAGCTCCTCAAAACTCTCTGTATTTCTCAATATGGCAATGTTACAAACGGGTGTCGCCCCACGGAGCTCAGAAAAATCCCAAGAAATGCCAAGAAATGTTTCAGTTGTTGTTCTACTTTTAAGGAAAAACCTGGATGTACAGCAGAAGGTATAACATCCATGCACGATCACTGAAGGCTTACCTCATGTAGATGCGCTGAATGTGTTGTTGTAATTCCTCAGAATTCCTCATGGGGGCAACAGAAGTTACACACTGTAGCTTTAAGAGATTACCTACATCATAGAAGTGCAACAGAACTACAAAAGAGATTGAATAATGTTGATTTGGTTTTACATAGGTTGTTGACTTTAGGGAAAACCTTTACTATTATTCCAAATGTATCAGAATCTGACAAACTCACAGATGCTTCTCCTCTGTCTCCACTTGCAGTTTAGAAATGTGTTTAGTAATAATGTTAGCATATCTAAGACCAAATCACGGATGTTTTTCAGAGGGTCAAGTAGCAGCGTGTTTTTCAAGCTTCTCCAAAGATGGATTGCTGGTCTAATGTATTGTAATTTGCATATATATTAACACACTCATTTCGCTATTAACAAAGAATAATAAGCTCATAACAATTTTACAAACCATTTTCTGATCACATAAGTAAGTAACACATTCACAGCACACAAGATGGATAGGTATGCATTATTGGAAATTAGTATCAACTTCAATATCACTGTGAGTATCTGGTATGACATTCATATACATGGGTTGGACAAAATATAAGAAACACCTCTCAACATAACTCAGTTAAACAGCATCACCAACCAACTACATCTTCCAGAATGAACAGTAAAGGAGCTGTAAGCGGAATGGTTCTTTTAGCTAACTTCCTGTCAGTTACTGCAGTTAGCTGTCCCCTCGCTCGTCCCTACGTCACCACATTAATGCACTGCGGTCTTCGAGCAGCAAGTTATCTAGCATCATCTCAGATCCATAAGTTTGATAAAACATGATAAAAAAAAAAAAAAACAGACATTGGGAAGGATTTTTACCTGCTCCGCCATTGTAGGCGCATACACATTCACCCATGTGTCGCTTTGGCGTGCACCGGCAGTGAGACCATGAGTGAGACGGGTGCGGAGGTTTGTCGGTTTGTACCGTTCTCTCTTGTGGTTGGATACAATTTCGGGATACTACATAATGTTTTAATGCTTATTACATGCAGAGCAGCTGACTAAGAGATTGGCTTTAAGAAACGCGCACATCGTGTAAGTGATTACTGTATGAATAAAGAGCGATTTAACACTTATATTAATATAAATAAACCGCTTACTTCACCTTTAAGTTAAATTACCACTATAACAAAAACTAGAACATGTAACTTTCATGAAGGTAGGATTTATTGCCCTGGCTATTGTGTTAGACTCAGTGTTGGGAATAACGCCGTTTAAAAGAACGGCGTTACGTAACGCCGTTCTTTTTTCAGTAACGGGGTAATCTAACTAATTACTTTTTCCGCCGTTACAACGCCGTTATCGTTACTGAACGTTAAATGCGGTGCGTTACTTTGAATTGATTGAATAAACTGTGTAATCCGAACGCACCCCTGGCTCCATACTACACAAACTGCTAGTGAGGAGACCGGTGTGTGGATGACATTATAACTGTCAGTTAGCGCCGTCACGTCAGTCAGCCGGAGCGCCTGTTTACTGAAGTTTCTTTTTCTTTCTCTCTCTGTTGTGTGAGCGTGCACGTTGGCGCAGTAACCACCTATCAATCCCCGGTTGAAACGTGCTCTCCCTGAATTTGTTTGCATCGCCCTTGTGAGTAAATGCATTGAGTTTCCCGATCTCTATAAATTATAATTTATGCACGCTATTAAACGGCCGCGATTCGCCGGTTGCAACAGCTGTTTAGCGTGTCATCACGAGCCGAATATTGCTATCGTTCTTTTCCTGGGATCTGTATGCTGCTGTGCATGTTAAAGAAGGAAATAAACAGCGGATAAATTCTTACTCCTCCTCTCATTGTCTCATGCTTCATAGTCTGACGTTTTTGGCCTGAAGTGGTGTTTTAGCCGACACCCCTGAAGTGAATCCAGTGATAGCAGATCAGCACGGTACATTCAGCAGTTTCCTCTACTACTTTTGTTGAGAACAAAATACTGCAGGTGCAGGATAAACCTCTTGCTGTCTGTTGATGTGCAATACATATTGAAGGTTATGTAGCCTACAGGCCTACCTGTCTGTTCTACTCATTTCAACTGACTTGTGAAAACTGCTCAGAAAAATCAAAATTTTGACATATAGGGCCTAGCAACTTTTTTTTTTACAGTAGGCTAAAGCAAATAGTTACTTTCCCTGGTAACTAGTTACTTCTATTATAAAGTAATTCAGTTAGTAACTCAGTTACTTTTTGGAACAAGTAGTGAGTAACTATAACTAATTACTTTTTTAAAGTAACGTTCCCAACACTGGTTAGACTACAGTAGTTTTAGCAGGATGTAGGCTACCTAATCTAAAACAAGTTAGTGATGATGAGTGACTGACACCATTTGCCTTTGGTGGCTGTGTGCTGAAGTGTGCATGTGGCTTTAGGGCGGTGGTAGGGCCTCTCCTCTGCAGTGTTTCCACTGTTGTTCAGTTGTGTTATCTGATGCTGTGATGACTTAAGGGAGGGGTCGCAGCCGCAGGCTTAACCAACTCACTGTTTACCTGCAAGCTAAAGGCCAGTGGGAGACAAACACTTTTGAACACGCAAACACATGTATGTACACACAGAAAGAGGGCACGCACAAGAACTGTTCACCCTTACAGCAATGTTAATTCCAACATTATGATATTAATCACTGTATTCTAAACTAAATGCTGTATTAACATAACAAATCGGTGTTATATAAAGCTCCTCTATATAAAAAAAACTTTCCCAGAAGTCTTTGAGGCCTTGTCAGGACACACACTGGGGCCAAAAAACTCTCTCCTTTTTCCTTTTCTTTCTGTCTTTTTTCTCCCTGCTCGTCGGTGCCCACGTGTTATAGGCTATTGGTCGGGGCTCCTGAATGGGCCCCAGTGTTCGGCCTCTTCTTATCATGTGACCTTTGATCTGTTTGGACAGCGTGACCGACAGAGGCTGTGAGGAGAAGAGAGCCAAAAGACGCCCCAGTCATAGGATAGGAAACCCGGCATAATTCTATCATACCAGAATATATGGTAAACTTTGTATGGCAGTTCAAATATTAGTCCATGGCTTTGAACTAACATTAATTACATACATTTGAGCTATGCCAAACCTGCACCACCCAACCTACACGGATACATCTCAGAATGCACATTTGCTTTATCTATTTGTATTTACAGGTCACTGTTTCTAGGTGTACGGTGTAGGTTAAAAATAGCATAGACAGCCTTTGGCCTTTTAACTCTTTGTTGTTCCTCCATCCGTGCTGACCACTACCCCTTTAACCCCTGTCACCTCCCCTGCCCTAGTTCTGCTTTTCTCTATTAACTCACTTAAACAGTCCATACTTTTTGTCACTGGCGTTTTGTCACTACTGGTGTTCAACTTAACAGTTGACCAGCAATAGAAACAGAATTGATCAGACATTGGATTTCTACTTGTAAATACAAAACATATAGATCTTGTTTTTTATTTTTCGTAGATTTTTTTTTTTACATTCCTGATTTTGACATTCAAATACATACAAAAAGAAGGGATAATGCATGTCAATGCATTGTTATTATCATAAAGTTATCCCTACTATACTGTATATCATATCCATTCTTTGTCATCTGGTTGCTTTTTTCTTATTAAAAAAAAACTTTGATAAGCATTTTATTATTCCCTTTACTACTATTTAATGCTTGTTTGTGTGTTTTTTCTTGACAAGCATTATTCCTCTTTTTCTCTATTTTGCTAAGCTTTTTCAGTGTGAAATGCACAGTCAGTATTTCCATTTGATCTGGCAACAAAAATAAATGAACCGAGACGTGCTGCATTATCCACATTTAAATTTTTTTTTATATTTGTTGCATTAAAGTTTCAGCTTTGTCACTAACTGGCAGCGGACTGATTAGGTGAAACCATGCAGTTGTGGGGCATAGTGGGTAGAGTACCATAGGCTCAGTCCTTGTCACAGCAGACCCGGGCTGTTTACTGCCTCATCTCTCTCCCCATTTCTACTCTGCAATCGTTGCTATTCAACTGTCAAATAAAGGTTAAGATGCCAAATATATATATATATATATATATATATATATATATATATATATATATATATATATATATATATATATATATATATATATATATATATATATATATATATGCAGTTGTGTGTTTGCCCAGCAGAGGGCTGAAGCAGCATCAGATTGCAGGAACATCAGCACAAAAACAATAAATCCCAAGCAGGCCAAAAAAGCTCTGTATTAAATTAAATTAGTTTCTCCTTCTAAACTTTTGTTCTCAGTTTAAAGACATCATCTTTCAAAATGCCTTGATCTGAACTAGTTTCTGTGTTAAAATAAAACTAAAGATTTAGATTTTTTTGTATATGAAACTTAAAAAGTTAAAAAAATGAATGAGTTTCTTCCTAAATCATACTTCAGCTTTACTCCGTGGGGTGGAATCAGACGAATTGAGCACTGCATGGCAACCAGGCAACAACAACAACAAAAAAGCCTCTGCCACTCTCAACCGCCGTGGCCACTGTTGCCACGGAGACCCATTCAGATGCCCGGTGGTGACCTATGACCTGAGGGGAGGCTGGTGAATGTAGCTGAAAGGGCGGCTGGGCCGGGGCATCTGGGGTATCATCTGGCACCTAACAATGGCCCTCGCCAGCTGGGGAGGAGGGCAGCAGAGAGAGAGGGTGCTGGAGGTAGGGGCACAGAGGAGAGGGGAGTGCAGAGAAAGAGAGAACACCCTTTTCTTCTTGCCCTCTTCAGAGAGAGTGGCCATTGACACTGTGCATCTCATTAAGATCTGTGCACCCCCCCTCCCTCTCCCTCTCTCTCTCTGTAGAGCACCGGGCCTAAGCAGCTGCCTGTCCCGCTCTGGCCATTCAAGCTCAAGTGCAGTCCACTGCAGGATAGAGAGAGAAAAGGCAGACAGAGAGAAGGTTGGGAGTTTGGGGGGGAGGACTTGGAGGGGGCTTTGGACATATGCCACCACCACTGGGATTGGGGAGGCTGTAGGGAGAAAGACAGCCCTCTGTTGTTATATCTTGAAATGCTTTCTTTAAAAGCCCTTTTTCAAGTAAAAATAGAAATGGTGCTGCTTAAATAGGCAAGGTGCAGATTTAAACAACTTTGATCAAGTTTGAATCCCTTCCTAAAACACTGTGGCCCCACTGTATGATTTAATAGTCTCTTTTTCCTTCTTGAATAAAAATAAAGATGTGTGCATCCTTAGTGGATTTTTTTTGTTGCAGGGGAGGGGGGACACTTTTGAAAGATGCAAGTGGGCGCAAAAGTGATGTGATGTCACC